>NC_139623.1:118520778-118640778 GCF_964638095.1 Poromitra crassiceps
TCCGGAGAAATATGTATATTCTTCAATATTTCAAAAATACATCATCCAAACTATCAGATTACCGTAAATTAAGTGGCAAATCTAATACGATTCAACAGTCAGTTTTACTTTATTTGCTGTACTTTTATTATTACTTTTATTTGCTTTATTTCCTGTACAGCGTGCCTCTCCTGCAACCGTCACTTCCCGTTCCGTGCGTCCGTGCTCCACTGTTATACCTACGTTATTAGAAAATAGCCGAAATGGACACGGAAAAGGAAGTGACGGTGGCTTTTCTGTCACTTCCGCTTTCCTTTTCCGCCTCCGTTCTGGCTATTCACTAATAATGTTAATGCATAAACACACTGCATAGAAGACGTCAACTCGTCTTACAACAACAGTGGAAAATTACTGTAAAGTCGCGGCGCAAGTTGCTACTTAGACTGTAAACAGTGGAGCAAAAGGAAGTGACGGTGACAGCAGAGGCGCGCTGTACAGGAAGCTGGGAAAAAAGGTAGGGCTGTCCCAGAGTCAACTTTTTAAAATAAAAATAGACTCTGGGTTCCCAGATTGGTAGTTCCTAATCTGGAATAAGACCAGATGGCACAGTACTAGGAGGGTCTGTAGTTCCTAATCTCCCCACCAGGAGTGAACACATTGATATTGTCCGACTCCTGCATGGCAGGAGCAACAGGGAGGCAATGAAACAAAACAGCCTCTCTGTGCTGTTGTCCATTGGAGGTTTAGATTTCATGAAAATGTCTTTACTTAGTGTTACTCAGAGTGGATTTGAGATTCTGATATATGACTTTGGCTGGACATGTGGACATTTAGCATTCTCTAACATATGCAAGTAATGTAAAACTATAATTTTAAGGTGTTGCATTTATAGTTTGCATGCAAGTTAGACATATAACTTTTGGGACTAACATAGGCAACATACACCAAGAAAAACAACAACTCCTCCTTAAACTTGAAGACATCATCAACTTTCTGCATGAATGTAGCACTGGACATCATTGCAATATAGCCTACAGACATTCATTTTTTATTTTTTTTACTAAACCCCTCTACTTTCTGACTCCATACTCTCGCTTGGATGATTCCCTCTTTCTAAGACAAATGGTGTCTTGGAGGTTAATGGAAAGCCTGTAATAACTATTTTCTCTGTCACTATACACGTACTGTATCACTATAGTGAATGTGCTGGTGCATGACCGTCCCTCCAGTCACTTTATGACTTTCTATGTGTGATGGAAAGAAAGTGTAAGCCCGCTAAGCCCTTGTTCACACAGGACGCAGAACGTAGCAGAGCTGAAGCTTGAGGCAGGCACAAGCTGAACTGACGCCTAACTGTTCACACAAGAAGCCTTCTCTTTTCCTCTCAGCACCTCCTCAGCGCGCCTTGAACCCGCCCACAACTCCCATTGACTTCATGCCTGGCAGCTTCAAGCTTCACGTGTCACACTTGGAAAATAGGACTGAATCCTGAACGATAGCTTGAGCAAGGCGTGAGCATGGCTTCAGCGTGACACGCTGGTGGTGTGAACGGCCTCGCCTGTTAACTAAATGAAACTTGTGGGTTCAGCGTAGATTGAGCTTAGGTTGAGCGTTGCTTCGGCGTATAGTGTGAACAAGCACATTGCTCCATGGGGGGTGATTGCAGGAGGCAGATGTTGGCAAGTCGTAAAGGGTGTGTGTGTGTGTGTGTGTGTGCATGTGTGTGTGTGTGTGCCTGTGTGCATGCATGTGTGTTTGCAGAATGTGGTGTACCAGATGCCACTTCCCTGTAGCATTACTTTTGACTCAGCAGGACAGAACAAAAGAAAAAGAACGTCTCTCTCTTTAACTTGTATGTTCTGTCTTCCATGCATTGAAAGAGCACTGACAAATCCTACTCAAGTACAAGTATTGTTACTTTAGTGAAAATTACTAGTCCAGGAAATTACTCAAGTAAGGGTAAAAAAAAGGTAGCCTATTCAAATGTACTCATTATACATTTGCGTTACTTTAAAAACGTTTTATCACTACTATAATAAGGCGGAGGGTTGCGGAGAAGTGTGTTAGAAATGAGCATGTGATGTAGAAATGAGCATCTGACCTAGAAATTAGCATACATCAGATCGGCAATTAGGCCTCGCCCCCTTTTAGGAGGAAAACACAAGCCTCTCCCCCCAAAAATTATAAAAAAATAACAGAATCAATCTCGTTTATTAATGACCCCAAAACATCATGACCTGACAATATATTACAACTCTTCTGGCCATAGAATGGACACGATACACCAGAGATACACCGATACACCTTCGTGCTCCAATGTTTTCCTGGGGTCAGAGGAATTATCTGTAGTTAACGAGTTTAAATACTTAGGCGTGATGCTGGACTCCAATTTAACGTTCAGCAATCACATTAAAATGATCTCCAAAAAAATTAAATTCCATCTGTATAATTTCAGACAAATAAGGAGCTGTCTGTCCACAGACGCTGCGTTTTTATTTTTACACTCAATGATCCTTTCGCATCTGAACTATTGTATAACTAGCTGGTCGCTGACAGGAGTAACCATCCTCAAACCAGCCGAACTACTCTATAAAAAAGCCCTGAAAATACTAGATAAAAAACCCTTTTCTCATCACCACTGCCATATTATACGTAAATATGGCATGCTAAGTTTTGAGAACTTTAGAAATTTCACCTCTGCCTGTCTAATATACAAAGTTCTACATGGACTGGCGCCGCCTCCTCTTGCTGACTTTATCAAATATCGTGCGACCGCCAATTCGACCCGTGTCACCCGGGCCATTACGAACAAGGTCTGTGAGGTCCCCTTTAGAAAAACTTCCTTTAGTCAGAGGACCCTATCCTTCATGGGAAGCACTCTCTGGAATAATCTACCTCCCTCGATCAGAGAATGCCCGAGTCTCGCCACCTTCAAAGGCCAGTTGAAAATATGGCTCAGATCAAACCAACAATGTGATCACAATTAACATTTGCCATGTTTTGCAGCATGCTCTGTGTGTTTTATTTATTTTATTTATTTTAGGTTTCACTAACCTTTTATACTATTAATTTTTTTTTTTGGTACTATTAACTGTGTGTTTTAATCATTTTTGGTTTTACTAACTTTCTGTACTTTTAATCTTTGTTGTATTATTAATTTTTCTTTCGCTTTCATGATTACACCAACCTGCCATGGGACTACAGGTGGAAACTAGCCCTTGGGCTACAACCTGGCATATTTACTGTACGGCTGTACTGTTCATCAATGTGTAAAGTCCCATTCTTTAAATAAATGAATCTAAGAATCTAAGATATTACTTTGACCCATCTAAAATCATGTGACTCATGTCTCAGAACGTTGCTATTTTACAATTTTCTGTGAGACTGTGTTGCATGTCACATATTACAGCCCAGAGCCAAGTAGACCACAACGACGCTGGACTCCACTACAACAGCATTTAATGTCGGAAGACTAAATTAGCAACAGGTGGACACCGGAACTAAGTCAGAGACGGGTCATGAGTTACATGATTTTAAATGGGTCAAAGTCATATTTCCGATGTATCTTGTGCATTGTGTGGCCAGATGAGTTGTAATATATTGTCATGTCATGGTGTTTTGGGGTCATTAATAAACAAGATTGATTCTGTTATATATATTTTTTTTTGGTAGTGCTATATTTTACATTGAGGTCAACCGGGAGATACTTCCCACATGGAAAGAATCTATATGTACCCTATATGTTTTAATATAGGGCCACATATAGTTTTCCCATATATGGTGCATACATAAAATTGGCCGTTTTCCTATATTATATGTACATATATGTACCTATATGTATAGGTACATATATGTACCTATATGTACATATAATATAGGAAATCGGCCAATTTTATGTATGCACCATATATGGGAAACCTATATGTACATATATGTACCTATATGTAGGATTAAAAAAAAAAAAAATAGCAGCGCACACGGGATTCGAACCCCGTTCTCCAAGGTTCAAGCCATGCGCTCTAGTGCTGAGCTATACATTTTCTTATACTAACCAGAGAGCCGGGCACATTATATACTCTCTCGCACACAACGTAGACCACAATTGTCAGCGATCGGGAAGTTATTTTATGTGATGCGTACGATCGTAACAGACTAAAATGATGTTGTGTGTGTGTGTGCATCTATAGTCTGTAGGCTGTACGGCTTCAGAGGTTAACTTCATTTAACACCAGAGACTCAGGAGGTAGGCCTACACAGAGCCTCGTATAGTCTGTTACAATAACATAGTGTGCCCAGAGCACCTCGTTCCGCACTTGGTGCAGACCGGTGCAGACTTGCTTTGGTCTAGTCAGTCACAGCTAGTAAGTACTTGCGCATGCTCGTTGCTGCAGGAACTGAATTCATTATTTTATAGTATTGCGCTAAACTATTAACCATAGTTGTGTCCTGGAAGCTTTTTGCTGGCACCACATAGCCTATAGTCCCATATTTATGATATTTCATGTGACATAAAATGCGTTGAAATGTAGTTTTCGTGTAGATCAGATTTCAACTCTCAGTTACACAATAAAAGACAATAGAATGCCAATTCACACACTATCAATATTGTCTCTATTCCAAACTACAACAAATGTTTTAACAATATGATGAACCAAATTGTGTTTTTTTACACATTTACGTTGTAACCGCATTTTAGCCGGTTGAAAAGAGGGTGAAATTAGGTCTTAGACGTTCAAACCCAATATCACCCAGATTTAAACTAAAAATCAACGTTGAAAAAACGTTTTGTGCTCGCTGGGTATATATGGATTATGACACAGTGTATACAAACAGATTTGTAAATGACCTATATAGGAGGCATATACCTTGTATTGTGTACATATATGGCCTATATGTGGATATAAAGAAGTGAGACCTATATGACCTGTATTATGAACATATAGGGCCTTTATGTGTATATAAAGAAGCTATATAGGAGACATATATGCCCTGTATGTGCACATATAGTACCTATATGTGGATATAAAGAAGCTATAGGAGACCTATATGCCCGGTATATGCACTTATATGCACCTGAATCTGGCCTATATGCAACCTATATGCGGCATAAATGTGGCCTATATGCGCATATATGCACCTAAATCTGGCCTATATGCAACCTATATGCGGCATATATATGGCCTATATGCTCCTATATGCGCATATATGCACCTAAATCTGGCCTATATGCAACCTATATGCGGCATATATATGGCCTATATGCGCATATATGCACCTAAATCTGGCCTATATGCAACCTATATGCGGCATATATATGGCCTATATGCTCCTATATGCGCATATATGCACCTAAATCTGGCCTATATGCAACCTATATGCGGCATATATATGGCCTATATGCTCATATATGCTGCATATAGGTTGCATATAGGTTGCATATAGTTGCATATATGTTCATATAGATTCTTTCCATGTGGGTTGTGTTTCCCCCCTAAAAGGGGGCGGGAACATGTGCCGCCAGCAGCTGCCTGCAAAATGATGTATTGCCAATCTGGTGTATGCGAGTGAAGTTAGAAATTATTTGTAGTTTTAATTATTTGCCATAATAATTATATTTCACACATCCAGCACATGTTACAGTGTTACTAAGCTGTCCCTGTGTCTTTGTCTGTCTTGTCTTCACACTGAACAGCTCGTTCAGATGCAGGATGCTCAGGCCACGTTTAGACGACAAGGGTCTCTGCATAAAAGGACAAACTGTCGTTACTTTGTGGCCTTTGCTTTGGTTCTGCGTTTATATGCCAAGCGTTGTGAGAACGATTTGCATGCAGACCGGATCTGCAAATGTGTCAGTAACGGTGATACACTGCTACAGATTGGTTGCATTAAACATTAAAACCCCAGTAAAGCCCTATAATAGACACCTGTTTTCTTTGCAGCACTTGGCACTTGAGGAAATCGATGCATCTGGCCTTGAGTTTGAGTGTCGTTTCACTAATTAGTATGCACAAACAATTAATTAATATGCGCAGACGTGCACTTAGCGCTCATTATGTATTTTTAGCAACTCGTTATCAGACTCTGTTGTCATGATAGTTTGTTGATCTCCAATACGATTCACGTGGAAAGTGGGTCCATGTTGTCACAGTTTACAGAAGAATTGCTTATTGCCACTTAAGGCGACGGTAGGGTGGCTTCATCAAAGAATTCCACTCTGGGACCTGGTTTCACTTTTTTGAGTTTTCACGCCACAATAATGCCATTGTGATGAGAAGGCCCAAACGCATTTTTTTTTTTGCTGTTCTCTGCAGGGAGCGTTGTTGTGGAAAGGCCTGAGTTTGGCGATTCTCTCCTTTGCCAGATAAGATAGAGCTGGTAGTAGCAGCAATATCACAATCAGATACATCCATTTTGCAATGGCTATCAGCAGTGTCAAATGAAAAACTGATATTTCTGAATTGACGGCCGGGGATCATTACAATGATCGTCTTCATCTGTCTAATTCAATTGGCCAGCCTTGAGCGTGCTTTAATTTAACTGGCCACTGGACTAACGAGCCAGCAGTTTGGGGTGCCCCTATGTAAATGAGGAAGTGACTCTGGGCCTGTTAGTGAGCAGTCCCAATCATAGATATATATAAAGGCTAGATAGCTTACCCGCGCTGCCGGCCAATGGAGAGCGACGTCGTCGCATGGCGGCCATCTTGCTACAGGGAGCTCAGCTTTATTTAGAACACGGCTCTCTTGAATACTCGATTCTGATTGGTCAATCAACAATATTCACCGGTCATTATTTCTCGACAACCGACCGCTGCTCTGCCACACCTGGATTAATCAGTTGATAAGAGCTTTTTGTCAGCAAGACACTACTAATTAGGCCAACCAGTTGCAGCTGTGGTGTCTTGTGTGCCAATTACGAATGAAACCGCTTTGTCGTTGAAAACGCTATTAAAAAATCTATTTGAATAATTATTTTTGTCAGATTATTGAATGATTTAGTTGTAGGCCCTGTTCTAAGCGGGATAATGTATATTGAGGCGGTGATTACTGGGAAATAATGACCTTCAGGTGAACGATTAAGCCCTCCGCTGGCGCGTCGGGCTCAATCCACCTGTCGGTCATTATTTCCCCCGTAATCACCGCCTCAATATACATTATCCCTTACATATATCTATGGGTTAAAAAAACGCTAACATTTTATTATTATTTTTGGCTCCAAATTACACCAAACTTAAACCGAAGCATCATCATCATGAGATGAATTCACGCACCTAGTTTCATGCAGTTTTATCCATTTTCCTAGGAGTTATGAGCATCTGTTGTTGGGTTAGTATTATCTGTTGTCGTTGTTGTAACTCCTAGGAAAATGGATGAAACTGCATGAAACTTTGTGCCTGAATCCCTCTCATGGCATAGATGCTTCGGTTTAATTTTGGTGTAATTTGGAGCCCATCAAAAAAATAGTGTTTTTAGTGTTTTTTTTTTTTTTTTTGCCGTATCTCGGGAACGGAATATGCTTGTAATAAACCAAACCGTTTGTAAATCCGTCAAGATTTCAGCGAGTTATGAGTATTTTTGTCTGTGCAGGTCACTCACCCTCCAACAGCTACCATACAACATACCAGAAAGCATACTGTGGCAAGATGGCGGCCGTTCAACGACGCTGGTGACTCCGCCTTAAGCCATCTAGCCTTTATATATATCTATGGTCCCAATACAATGCTACCGTGCTGTTTTCATAGTGCAGTGTGCAAAACAAAAATCTGAATCTACTTATGTACATTTCAAAGTACTTACAGTAAGTAGAATATATATTATTTCAAGTACTCAAGTGAGGGTAAAAGTATAGCATTATACGACTTGATTACTTGTACTTACTTCCACCTCTGAACACACACCCACAACCACCCACCGACCCACACCCACACACAACCCCACCCACCCACCCACCCACACACACACACACACACACACACACACACACACACACACACACACACACAAACACCTCTCTGCTCTGTCTCTCCAGCCATGCAGCTGTCCCCATGAGATAGAGCACATCCTAATCTCCTAATTGGTAAATAGTCTCTGGCATTACCTAAGCCATGACAGGAGGGAATCGATGGTGGCACGGTGCTAAACGCTGTGTCCCGCTCTCTATGTGTCTCTCTCTGCCTATTCCTCCGTCTCTGCCCACTGCGCTCCCTCTGTCGTCCTCTCCATTTAAACGCATTGTATCCAAGGCAACACACATCCAATCTCAGCCAGCCGCTGCAATAAACACACACGCCTTGATTTGTCTTTATTACTGCTGTTCTTCTCTCTTCTCCATCCTCTCTCCATATTTCATACTCATTCTGTATGGAGCGAGGAGAGCGAGGTTTCCAAAAATGTCCCTCCACGCTCCGTCAGCTTAGAGGTAATCAATGGAAAAGCTGGTTCTGAATCAGTGTCACTAATTTACCCCGACCCCAAAGCCCCCACCCCGCTCTCAAATGATGCATTATTCACTGAGTGTCACTGCATGACATAGTGCGGCTTGTTTGATGAACAGCCCATTAATGGACTTTGATGACATGTAAATCGAAGTAGATGGAGAGAACATCGTGCTAGAGTGAGAGAGGAGAGAGAGAACGGAGAGAGGGAGGAGAGAGAGACAGAGAGAGAGGAGAGAGAGACAGATGGTACTTGTCAATTTAGCAAAATGAGAATGGTTCCATGAATGTTTGAGCAGCCAGATACAGAGGACAGACAGGCAGAGGAGCGGAAAGAAAGCGAAAGAAAGGAGTCAACTAATTCGGGGATGGGCAACTGGAGGGGTGGTGGTGAAACACAGAAAGCATATCACATACCTGCCAACACCTGATTTTCGCAGGAGTCTCCCTATTTTTAACCCTTCCTCCTGCTGTGCTCCTGATTGGTAATTTCTCCCGTTAAGTTTCCTGATTTCATAGTGATACAAATCAATGTAGCGGGCTTGGTTTAAAGACAGAGTGAAGTTTCTGGTACCATCTGAAACTAGAAGACCAAAGGCATACATTGGTACCAACCATGGAAAAACTGGCATGGCATTTTCAAAGGGGTCCTTTGACCTCTCAAGCTATCTGAATATGGGTACCCACAAATCTCCCCTTTACCGATACGGTAGCATTTTTCGATACGGTAGCCCCAGGGCTTTTTCAGTAGGTAGGCCCCTGGTGAGTACCCGAAGGCGCTGAAGGCAGACCCAGGACAGTGATTCCCTTCGTTGAGAAGCTGCTTTGAGATCATTTTTATATTCCTCAAAGGGTTATTCGACACAAATGACCTATAGAAAAGCTCAGGGGGCATTAGCAGCCCAACGTCCAGCAAGCACCCAGCCCAGATCGATTCTATAGTCAGATTCCTCCATTTCAGGATGAAGGAAGAAGTGCTTAGACTGGCTTGGCAAAATGAAATCATCGTCATCCTCGTCGTCCTCGTCCTCGTCATCGTCCTCGTCGTCCTTGTCATCATCATCATCGTGATATTTAGTGGCAAACAAAACTAGAGACCTCATCCTGTGATGGGATCACACCAGCTGAGATGCCGGCGACAAAAGAATTGATTTCTATGTCAACTCCACACCTGTAAAGTTTCATGACTGCATCTTGCACGGTTTCGGCACTATCGCGTTCACAAAATCTGTCCACTGACATACATGCTGTATAATCACCTGGCAAAGTATTCAGAACGGCGTCTGTGGTACAATGTGGTTCCACAGTCTC
This sequence comes from Poromitra crassiceps, assembly GCF_964638095.1. Taxonomy (NCBI): domain Eukaryota; kingdom Metazoa; phylum Chordata; class Actinopteri; order Beryciformes; family Melamphaidae; genus Poromitra; species Poromitra crassiceps. The sequence goes on from NC_139623.1 coordinate 118,530,503, forward strand.
CATGTGTCTCCAGGATCACACTTTGCCATGATGACACACATGTACACGTGCACAGACACACACACACACACACACACACACACACACACACACACACACACACACACACACACACACACACACGGAGAGAGACTCACGCAAAGTGAAAACAACACCAGCCCCACTCTCACTGCTAGTAATAAATGTTCTTAGAGCGGTCATTGTTATTAATTAATTAATTAATTAATTAATTAATTAATTTTGCTTTACACACATAATTGAAATGATGACACCTCCGTTCCAAGCTGCATTGTAAGAGAGAATGAATAGAGAGCACTTCCTGCGCTGTTGTCACTTCTGCGCTGTTGAATATGAGCATGCATATAGATATATATAATATATATATATATATATATATTATATATGCATAGCAAACCAGCAAGCCAAATTCCCCACAGAGATGTGGGTTGAAACTCCTGTTTGAAGCCTGAAGTGAGCAATAATCCCACCAGACTATTCTCCTAAACAGAGCCAGAAAATGGTGAAGATCAGTGATCTCGAGCACTGAGCACAACTTCATAAAGCGCTGTCATGGTCGACCAAATACCAATAAACAAACAACAAAAAGATGATGGATGTTCTCTTTCATGGCAGTAAATGAAAAACACGAGAGTGAGAGAGAGGGGGGGGGGGCTCTGTTTAAAACAATGCTTTTACCCCAAGTGGTCATAATGTGTCAGTGTCAAAAGGCTTTGACGCCTCTCGACTCTTCTGATACCAGTCTGTGGAGTGTAACACTTTGCAATGTCACAGTAGGGGGTGCATGGCTTTCACTTTCCAAACTCCTGTGTGTTAATGATCATGATTACTCGTAAAAAATATTGGTAACCCTTCCTTTTACAGTGGTAACTACCAGGTAATTACCAGGTAATTACCCAGTAAATACTTCTAATTACCAGGTAATTACCTGGTAGTTACTGGGTAAATACCTCTTAATTACCGGACTGTAAAAGGAAGGGTTACCAAAATGTTTATAATGATAGCGGTGGCGACAAATGCGATGACTGTGCGGATGATTATGGTATTGCTGGGGATTCGAGATCATGATTACTGTGCATGGTGTGATGATGATGGTGATGATGGTCGTGGGGATGGTGATGATGGTTTGATTCCACACTTTTGATCTTGTCAGTTCCAGCTTAGTGATTTGATGTAAATACAACAACAAAAAAGTATTTTCCTCAACAAGCAAATTAAAATAGATCAGCCCCGACAAACTTTTTACAACCTTTATTATAATGTGTTCTCAGAGCACTTTTTATTTGAACAGTAAATGGATATGTCTCTCAGCATATAACACATAAATCAGAAAGTAAAGTGATGGTTTAAAGAAGGGGGGGAGAGCGACTTTAAACAATATATTATTTTACGTATCCCATACACAGTTTTTTTTCTTCTTCTTAAAACTCAAAAAGGCACAATTATCTATTATGTGTCAAAAATGACATGGAAATAAATCGAAGCGGGCAAGCAGCGGCTGATTCTCAGGAACAAGATTCCGCCTTCTATTTACTAAACATCAAATTGTATCCATCAATCTCTTGGTGTGACACACCAGCAGGCCTTCATTTCAGATTTTACTCCATATAACAAGGCATGTGTGAAAGAATGCATCACGGTTGATAGGTTTGACTTTCCCCGTGGCCTTTGAGACTATAGGCATTATAGTGTGTTAATTTACATAAACCAATCCAATAATGTAAGGCCGAGACAAATAGAAGGGAGATCTTGATAAAACACAAGGTGGAAGACTAAGATAAGAAGATTTTCTAGGTTTTGTCTTCTAGAATCTCCTGATATTACATTTAATTAAAGTATGTGGAATACCTGTAAAAAACACACACACACACACACACACACACACACACACACACACACACACACACACACACACACAAAAACAGCTCCATCAGGATAAAAATCATGAAGACTATTAGGCACAAACTTCCTGTAAGTCATTTTTGCAATGGGCTGCTGAGTCTATAGTTTTATGCTGTTAAATCACGATCGTTCTCAGTTTTAGCCACTAATCTCTGAATATTCCTGAAAAGATGTCACTATTCTCCAAACCAATTAAAATGGAGTCTACAAAACAGCCTTGAAGGACCCCTGTAGGTAGTCTCACCTCGTGCCCGATAGACTTTCTGTCAAAACTTGCCTGAGCGGTAACATATGGATACAGAGGCAGTAGTTTTGCATTAAGACTAGCTCTATGCGGGAGCTTACCTGCAGTACATGACCAGGTTAATCATTGGATCAGCTCAGACTCGCTGGAGTGTAACGCTTGTAATCTGCACACCCGCTCGCTTCATCTTCAAAGTGATGTCACTTTGAGAGGGGGATTTTGTAGCAGAAACACTTTTGGTTTTTATCAGCATGTTCGTGTTAAATACACAGCAGAAATATGATGCCTGGTGTTGAAGGCTAATATGTTAATCACCCTGTCAAAGTTGGCGGGGGCTATGAATTTAGAGGAAAGCCAGGGAGTTGCCCTGCAGTCTACATTCTGTATTCCACATTCTATATTTTGTACATTGTAAATTCAATTAGCCTATTGCAGACAGCCCCTCACTTTTAGTTTCTTATTTGTGGTGCTGATGGACAGCTCCTTTTATTGTTACCACATTATTTGGCCTCTTTACAGTCGGATGTGGGCTGCGAACATTGAACATTTTTGAGATTTGGAACTGCTGCACTAACATTAACCAAGTTGTTTAGGTGCCTAAACATAACCATCAGTCTCATTTGTCCAGTGACTGCTGAGAAAGGTCAGCTGACGACAGGGGAAAGTCCTTGTGGCGGCATGGAGAGACAGCTGACAGGAGGGAACAGACCCCATCGGGACAGGCATGGGTTAGCTTCCCATGGCTGTAGTTTCCCAGGCTTTTCAGCACGTTTAGCTACGAAAAGTAAATATAAGAGAATACCCCCGGAGTCTGCGAGAGTGGGGGAGGAAGAGGACTCATCGGCTGATATCGCGGTAATAGACTTTGGACCGGAAACGACTATGAGCAACACGAGCACAGTGCAAGAGAGCACCACAGGAATCGCAGCGGCGGGCCACAAGCTTCGGTGTTTGAGGGAGAATGGTGTCATGGAGGAGTCTGACTCGGGCACGGAGGCTGTTGCCCACAGGCTTCCGTGTTGGAGGGAGGAGGGACAGAGGCCTCGCGTCGACTATACCCTTCTGACTGTCATACATCTGCGAAGGCAAGGTCAAATCAGTCGAGTGAAGCACAGCAACGGGATGTAAACCAAAGTTTGCAGTGCATCAATACCACTGTCATGGAGGAGTTGGAGTTGGCACGGAAGCTGTTGCCCGGTGCTGCTGATAAACTGTGGGAGACGACACAGAGGGGAGGGTTGAAAGCAGAGGAGGGCACACCTGGGACGCCAGGTGTTGCCGACGAGCCCTCTAGAGGTGTAGTGGTTTTGTCGTCGAAACGCCGGTGAAGGGGGGTTACCACCTGATGACTCCAATGACTCTTTTAACCCTCGCCCCTCTGTGTCAAATTCCATCATTAGCCACTTCAGTGTTGCAGATACCATCAAAAGACTCTCTAGTAAGTGCTTGCACAAGGGATATTTACATCTTATTATCCTGTGTTTTTTTAATCTATAAAGGTGCCTAAAGATCACCGTCACAGTCTCATAAAGGTGGCATCGATCTGACTTGGAGCACACAGCTGTGTGTGTGTGTATCTGTGTCTGAACACGATGCACAGTTTAGACTGAGTAGATGAAGACTCACTGCTGCCTTCAAAGCCAGCAGACTGTTCACATGCACCCCAAGTCCTGAAACCCCACAGAGGAAACGTAAGCATTTTGATGTGAAGCAATGCCACAGAGAACAGATAAGCTGTCTGTATGTGTCTCTGCATTAAAAAGTGGCCGTTTAAAAAGTGACACCAAAGGTTGTGACAAAGCAGCAGACTTTAACACCCTAGGATGAGAACTTGTTTAGAATACACGTAGAAAGTCAGATGCTAGGGGGGTACGGTGATGCAGTGGCAAGCGCTGTCGCCTCACAGCTCGAAGGTCCTGGGTTCGATTCCCACCTGGGACGCTGTGAACGCTGAAGGAATGCGTGCCCGTCCGCATGTCCTCGAGTGCCCACCGCCCGGGTGGGGTCGTCAAAAGGGCCTTTCTGTGTGGAGTTTGCATGTTCTCCCCGTGCCTCCCGGGGGTTTCCTTCATATAGGAACCCCCTTCACCAAAACATGCAATATCCTGGTTGCTAATGTGGTTCCTCCTCTGGTCATTAAGGGCGCCTGTTCAGAGGGAGGGGAACTGGTTGGAATAGCGTGAACCTCCCACGTGCTATGTCCTACCGGTGAAGCTTCCTCTGTCAGGTGAAAAGAAGCGGCTGGCAACCAGGATAAATAAATTTAATTAGTACTAATGGGGAATAAAAATGGGATAAAAAATCGGGGGGGGGGGGGGGACTGACGAGGACTGACGAGTGAGGACTGATGACTGACGCCGTATTGTGCGATGACTGACGTGTGAGGAGTGAAACAGTAATGCAGGAAGAATGACAGCGTTTTCGTGTGAGTACTGAAGGTGTTTCAGAGCACACTTGATATGGTTTACTGGGAGACACAAGAACTGACAACGCTTAGACTGAGGAATGATAGCCAATACTCTGACGGAGGAGGATGCCCTAAAATGGTTGCCGTACAGGGGGTTGGGTGTCACATCTCAGAGCAGGAGCAGCCTGCGAGCTCTTGTCGGTTGATGGATGAAATGGCTTACAGAGGACAATGTGACATTGATGGACAGTCTGATATAGCCTCCCTAATCTTGCCTCCACTCACTTTCTCTCTCTCTCTCTCTCTCTCTCTCACACACACACACACACACACACACACACACACACACACACACACACACACACACACACACTCACTCACTCACTCACTCACTCACTCACTCACTCACTCACTCACTCACTCACTCCTCTGTATCCCTCTCCTCCCTGTAGGTGGGTTTCCATCCACCAGTTTTTATGCACATTTTTGATTTGCGCATTAAAAACCTGAGTGGAAATTCTGCAAAATTCAGGGGGAAAAACAAAATCGTTTTTATGCTTGGCGGAGGTGGAGAAGTTGGATATCGATAATAGCTGAATGCAACTAACTGCAGTAGAAACAGATTAAGCTAATCTCTACGCACAGGAGAGTCTGGCTGCTCTTACGCCGGGATTCCACTGGTTGCATTTGCGTTGCGTTGCGGCTGTGCTCCGGTTTTGCTCCGTGCTCTGTGCTCCGCCAACACTAACCAGCTGCGTGCAGAGCACGTCACGGCTCTGCTCTGCCAGACAGCTGGAGTGACGAGACCGACAGGTTCTCAACGTGAAATCGCACGAGACAATTTGTATGTGGGATAAATACAACAACAAACAGGCAGAAGATCATTGTTCCCAACTGGAGAAGCAGAGGAGGGGTGGACTTGCTTGGTGTTGTCCTTGTAAAAAGGATGTGTCGTGTCATATATTATTTTGTGGTTTTCCACTTCAATGAAATACTGTGGTCTAGCGGGGGGAAAGGTTCTGTTCTGTTTCATTCCTTCCTGACTGCCAGTGGCAGTTACTAACTGTGAATAATGATCTTGCGCTCCGCGACAGACAAGTGTTTTTATACTATAGTATACTAGCTATAGCAGTAGGCAATATACAAAGCCAGACCAGGCAACCTAGACGGGGGTAGCGTGCCCTGCACCACCTACGGCCTGGGCTCGCCGCCTAGGCCGGAGATAGCCCTGAACGGAGCTACCTCCCTGCGAGGGGAGAGGTGGTAGGCAGCCACCCACAGCCTTAGAGGGCAACCAGTTGCACTCTGACTCTCAAGTCCCAGGCTGATCGGAATGGATGACTCCTCCTTACACACCTTCAGGCCATGTACCTACCTCTCCTCTTTTGCGTCTGTCTCTGATCAGAAAGTGGAGAATCCGAATCACGGATATCCGGAGCCGCACACCTGTTGAAACACGCCAGGTTGCGAGAAGATCAAAGATGGCGTATGGTGGGTCACGGCGCACCTTTATAGACGCGCAGGTACCCCACGTCACATACATGACTACGTTGGTATAAAAACACTCGTCTGTCGCGGAGCGCGAGATCATTATTCACAGTTAGTAACTGCCACTGGCAGTCATCCAGGAATTCACAGAACTTATGTTATCTTTATTACCATCCACCGCAAGTACCAAGCAGGGTTGCTTTATTGCACAATCCAAATCTTCATCAAAATGTGCCATTTTCAGCGTGTAGCAATGAACGCTAGCTTTCTAGATAGCATTGTTGTACTTGTTTCACAGCAGCGGAGGCATTTGAGAGCAACACACCGGGAGTGGAAGGGAAATCCCTTTCTGCTCCGACTGAAATGGTCGGAGCCGGTTGGAGCCGCAATTCGGTTGTTAAGACTGACGACACACGTTCACCCCGCGTCACTTCCGGGGCCAAGCGGCACCGCTCCTCATTCGCCTCATTCAAAACAACTATGGCGGAACCTGTGAATCTTTTTAGATATCTTTTTATAAAAAATGTTTTAACACCTTAAGTGCCATAGCCGAAATAATTCGTCTTACATAATCCAACGCTTAAGTGCCAGAGCCGAGTTTACTCGTCTTACATAAACATTTTTTTTTTTTTGACGGTGGAACATCAATCAACAACTTTTACATCTTCGAGATCACTATTGGAGCAAGATAATGTGTATAATCTATTTTACCGACCCACTAAGTGTTGACAGTGCTCCCCCAGACGACCGAAATCAAAGAAAAAACTGCCGCGGGACCAAGCCGTTCAAGGAAATGCCGTGGCGATTTTACAGTAATCCACTCAAGACTTGTCTTGCCTGAGAGCGGCCGCGCACCGGCAGCAGCACACAGAGAGCGGAGAGCGATTTGCAAAATAGATCATAGGTGAAACACACTTTGAAACACCTCAGAAAGGCCATAATCAACATCTGCCCATCGCCCACGCATTCCCCGGCCCATCTTGACTCGCACAAGGAGCGTCCGCACGCACGCAAGCAGGCAGGCAGGCACACAGGCAGGCAGCAGCAAAAGCGCTTCTGACACGCCCGCTGTACAGCCAGGAGGAAGGAGGAGAAGACACACGGAGGGAGGAGTTTGAATGAGAGGGGTGTTTCCTGTTGTTATGGAGGAAATTACTGTTCAAAACTATTGTTTAGAATGTCTGACGGTCTTACTGATGCCAAAAATGAATGGTTAAAGTGACTGTTTCACAAAAAGCCATTTATCTCTGAATAAATTTCCAGACGCTGAAACCATGCTGTACTCAACGGCTAATATCTACATAACTACTAACTCTGCAAACTAACTCTTTTAGACAGAGAAAGCACACATTCTATTAGTTATTTTTAGATGATTGGTGTTCATGAATTCTTAACAGAAAAGAATCCTCGGCTGTTGCTAAAATGAGCCAGAATCGTCAAAAACACCCCTGGCACAACTTACCTACAGGAATGAAAACATGGCTGGCATTCAATGTGTTAACTTAACATAACTTTTTATAGATAATCTTTTTAGACTTAGTGCCAAACTTTGTTTTTCTACATATTTCGCTTGTTTTTTGTCTCTGAACTATTCAAACAATGAGGGACACAGCACTGTGGCATATTGACAACGCAGAGAAGCTTGGCGCTTGGACCCGGAAGTCGTATTGTCAGGAGGTCATACATCACAGACAGAGCTTAGCCAGAGCTGCTTCCAGGCAGACAGACTAACCAAAACCAAACTCCATTCAAAAACATGCAGTTTCATGTTGCCTTGCTTACTGGCAAAAGTTAACACCCTGACTGAAAACTTGGCAAAGGCTTGTTACAAATCAGTAGGATGCACTCTACATGCTGGCATACACTAAACACACTTGTAAGGTAAATAAGCTGCACATATTTAGGCACAATTTGAAGGTCTAGACCACCTGCTGCCATAGGCGGATTATGACATGACGGGCCCCTGGGCCTGGATGCATAAAAGGCCCCCTTCACAGCGCACATCCACACAATTAAGACCAGAATAATAACTAAAGTCTAAGGGCCCTATCGTTGTACGGCGCTATCGTTTGCGCTGCCTTTGCGCTGCGTTTGCGCGCCTCTTATTGCTATCTTCCCAGCGTCTTAGCTATCGTCTGCCTCCACCGTCCAGTTTTGCCCTGTGATGACACAGGTGTAGGCATGGCCCAGGCGTATCGGTGGGCCTCTAGCCTATCATGTGTCTCGCACAAGTGTCATTTAGCGATGTGGGGAAGATACCGTTGGTACAGTATGTGCCGAGCGCAAAGAGAGGTTTGGGAGTTGCCCGTTCCAAAATAGGCGTTACAGTGCAATGTGTTAGAAAAAAATCACCCTTTGTGCTCTCAATTTTAACGCCAGGAAATAGCTGGTCTTAGCGCAAACGCAGACGTACGCCTGAGCGCAGACAGTCTCCACATCTCCGTGCAGTGCAGGAAATACTTGCTTGGATACATTTACGCACGGCATGGATGTCACTCTCCTCACGCCTGCACACAGTCTTCTCTCCTCGGAATGCCACATTGAGTTTCAACTATAACCTGCATTCCAGAAAAAACACACCTTGATTTAAAAATGAGAATTCGTTTGTCATGGTTTTATTAGGCTACATAATTCCTGACCATACAGGGCTGTGGTTTAACTTTAGGTAGGAGAGGGTAGGAGAAAATAAAAAGCAAATTATATTTTCCAACCATTATACATTTAATAGCACCGCAATAGCCCTCTCCACTTCCCTCATTGGGGGGAGAGAGGGAGAGAGAGACACGGGGCATACTGCCTCACCTCGTAATAGCCAGTAACATAGGCCTAGCTGCAAAAGTTAACTGTTGAAAATTCGATGTCTGGTTTTGTCACGAGTAGCCTACAGTGAAGTCTCTCTCGCCATCAAGCAGACAGTGACGGAAGCATGTGTCTTTATGTGTGCCAAGGGGAAAATGACGGGCTAAATTGGTGGGATTCGATGTATATTTATTAATAGAAACTAATAGAAAATAGCTGATTAATAAAATGTGTGCTGGTGGAACGAGATTCAACTTCAAATAGAGCAGCATCACTCATCACGGCTTAGTACACTGCGCAATTACGCATGCAGTATAGGCCCGCAGCGGAGATGCAGGAGAAGAGAGCCCGAAAAGGAATATACAGTCCATACAGTCAGACGTTTGGGCAGCAGCCTCTCCCTCTTTCTCTCTCTCTCTCACTCTAGTTCCTCTGAGTGAGGAGGAAGCTGCTGACGTGACGCTGTGGTTTTATGGGCATGACCACACCTCCACTATGCTTTTGGGCATAAACACGCCTATACGGAGATGTGCGCCGAGATGACGTGAAGCGCAGCGGGCCGACACGCCCACAATTAGGGCTTTGCGCGGCGCTATTCCAGCGCAAAACGGGCTCTAACGCAAAATTACCGCCGTCGGGAAGATAGAGCCCTAAGACACACATTCACCTGCATCTTAACAGGATTTACAGCACAGCACCTGAACACTCAAAGCCGTACAACACAATAATAAGAAATATTTGACCAGTATCTCAATAACACAAGATTTACAGTGCAGCTACACTCAAAGCAAAAAGCACAATAACCCTCTAATTGTCCATATAAGCTTATGGGACATTTTGTCCAGGCAAGATACGTGGCCCTGCAAAGAGGCTCTGGGTTATGGCCCCCCTGAGCTCTTGGGCCCCTGGGCCTGGGCTCGGTAGGTCCGTTCGGTAATACATCCCTGCCCGCTGCGGTGTGCTTATTGATTTTCTGAAAATGTTAAAATTTGCAATACATTTCGATGGAAACCCAAGTTCTTTCCCAAACACCCCTCCTTCTCTCTTGTGTTTTCTCCTTTTTATCTGTCCTCCGCTCTCATATTCTCATCTGTTCTCATTTGCTCTTCTATCTGTTTACTGTTTTTGCCTGGTCTCTCTCTCTCTCTCTCTCTCTCTCTCTCTCTCTCTCTGCCTCTCTGTTTGCATCTGCCAACACTAACACTCACAAATTCCTATAATCATTGCACAAGATCAAACAACAGTGCTTAGTGTGAAGGACACAGGGGAAGGACAGTAGCTGACAAAATAAAAATCGAACAAATACATGCACGTCCACACACACACACACACACACACACGCACGCACGCACGCACGCACACACACACACACACACACACACACACACACACACACACACACAACTAATGTAATGTAGTATGATTTAACTCCACCCAGTTGCTTGTCTGCACTAAAAAGTCTAATTTCTCTGTCTGCCCCATTGAGTTATATTAAATATGGAGAGATGATGGCTATCTCCGCCCAGCAGGGTCGAGTGAAGCCGAAATCCTGCCAGATCAGTGAACCAGATTCTGCACAGTAGCTCCGTTGAGTTAGAATCTGAGTTAGGTCCCCGCCCCTCTGAACTTTCTTATGTAGAGTTGCTGTTTCTAGATTTGTGCACAGTGCGTTGTGTATTTATATACAGTCTAGCTCTGTAAATATGGCACTTTAAGTTGTAATATTTTTTGTCTCACCAAAAGTAACTGGGAAGTTCTCGTATCAGCCAGACAAGTCAGATCTCCGGGCTGTTCTCAGAGCTATAAGGGAAATTATCTGATGAACTGATGTTTGCAGCTCTGTGTTGATTAGCCTAATGTTTCCGTGGCATTTTGATTCATGATTTAATGCCTTTTGGAGCAAATGTTGGTTTAACAAATCTAACCTTGACGCTTTACGCTACGTTGTTTACTGGTATAGTGTGAGTAGGGCAGCCAAGTATTGTTCTATTTGATATAGCTCAGTGCTAACGTTAGCCCAGGCCATTAGCCAGGCTGCCTGGTCTCTTCTCTGTATATCCTTACAACAGCTAAGAGAGGAGCTTGTGAAGAACGAACATCCCCAAAGCACTTCCCTGAGATATCTATATAAAAATGTTTATTGCTTTACTACCAAAAATAAAACCTCCAGTGTCTGTATAAGCTAACGCTAACCCGTTAGCAATTAGCTAATGGCTGGTGGTTGTGTACACTTGTGTAGGCCCCGTGTTACCGGGAGTTAACATTATAAAACACATTTCCTGGCATATGCAGGCAGTTGGAAAACCTGGTAAGTTCTGAAAATATGTCTCTATTATTGTGTTATTCCAGCTATCGTTATCGGTTGTTAGGTTATAGTAATATTAAGCCGACAAATAATGCAAAACAGCCGGTTAACACAAGCAGCTAATGCCTGCGTCCATTAAAACCATTGTGTATTAAAATAACGTAGCTGGAGTAACTAATAAAACACATATTTTCTGAACTTACTACTTCAGTCCCCAACCAATGTTCCTCGCGCACCTTTCTCAAAACAATGTCCTTTTTATTGCGGTCCATCGATATGTCTGGTAGAAAACAGATCAAAGCAGCACTGTGTCTTGTCTATGTAAAACTAACGCTGGATCTATAATATGAAGAGCCTGTCCAGCCAATGACGGCTTGAGACTGGCTGCCACAGCTGTCAATCATCCCTTCTTATATGTCAAATATAAAAACAAACTGATCAGAAAAATGACAACTTGCACATGCATTAGCATGATAACTATCTAAAATGATACAAACCACCTTTGGAAAAAAATTATCTGATGTCTGTGATTATTTTGGTTGTGATTTCCCCATCCACTAACATGGGGAGGCGGGCCTTGTGACCTATACTGGCACCTGCCGCCAGAGCGGCGATCTAACATGCAGCGGCTTCACTAAACGGGACCAATCCTCAGTCCACTTATATATGTCGATGGTCTGCCCTTATATCTGTCTGTCTGTGTCTCTCTCTCTGTCTCTGTCTCTGTCTCTCTCTCTCTCAGTTCTTCAGCCTCTTAGTTTTGCTCTCAAGGTGCACCTGCACCATATTAATTGCTTTAACTTTCAAATGTAGAAAAGTCTCTTATGGGGGAGCATGCCTCTGGACCCCCATGGAGGCTCCATTACACCCACCACAGCCTCACAAAATCCTGCGCGAAACACTGAAATCTGTATCAAAATCGGAGCTATGCAACTTACACAGTACTTCTATTTTAATATAAAACAAATATATTTTAATATGTTAGCATTGCCATGACAACAGGTAAATCTTACCTCATTCACCTGAGAGGATTGGCACCCAGAGCCAAAATAATGTCCAAAAAGGAGAGGGAGAAGTGTAGGTACAACAACTTCTCTTTTGTTAATACCTTTTCAACAGCGCTGTCAGTTCATTTTGCTGTCACATACAGCTTGCATCCTACACTGTCATAGAGAACAACAGCTTGCAAAAAATTTAAAAATTAAAATCAGCGGTGAGCAGCAATTTGAATGTGAGCACTTGCACATGCATTAGCATGATAATAACTATCTAAAATGATACAAACCACCTTTGGAAAAAAATTATCTGATGTCTACTGTGATTATTTTGGTTGTGATTTCCCCATCCACTAACATGGAGAGGCGGGCCTTGTGACCTATACTGGCACAAGGCCAGTGTGTGTGAACGCAGCCTTCGTCTGTCTCTGCTGTGAACGCACCTTGTCAACTGTCCATCTTCCATCTGCCAGCTTGTCTTTCTGCCAGCCGATTAACCTGTGTGCATCCTGCCACGCCTCTTTCCTCATGCCAGAGACTCTCTTTAAGACCTACTGTATTTAGTCCATCCAAACATGTCCTCGTTCCTCATGGCAGAGAATACACTCTCTTTAAGACCTACTGTTATACTCCATCCGGAGTATGGATCCATCCATAAGTAACACAATCTAAGCTAGTAGAAGTGAGTAACTAAGCTAATAATAACCATAACAGCACAAATAATTGACAAAAATCTCGAAATAAATATACAGTATTTACTCTGAGAAATGAAATTATCGATGGTTAAAACTGAACAATGATATCAAAACAGTCTAATCCTAATGCTAAATTAAAATTAGATATTCCTCTAAATCTGTCTTCAAACTGCAAAAGAAAAACAAAACAACGCCCAAATTTTTTTCACTGGTGACCAAAGGTAAGGAAAGCATGTCCTCTTTCCTCATGCCAGAGAATACACTCTCTTTAAGACCTACTGTTATACTCCATCCAAACAGGTCATCTTTTGCTGCTGTGTTTTTTCAAGCACTGTTGCTGTGTTTGTCTTTTATTTCCCTTCTTTTTGTGTGTGTGACCTCATTCACTGTGTGACCTGGCTGTGCAGGAAATCGCCATGTTCCACCCAGTTTGGGATATTGAATAGAAATGAGGCGGACAAGTGGGAAATAGCACTGCATACTACCTGCTACAGCCTGCTGTTTGATTACAGCAATCTGAGAGACAGAGGGGAGAGATAGGGGGAGAGAGATATAATGTGTGTGTGTGTGTGTGTGTGTGTGTGTGTGTGTGTGTGTGTGTGTGTGTGTGTGTGTGTGTGTGTGTGTGTGTGTGTGTGTGTGTGTGTGTGTGTGTGTGTGTGTGTGTGTCTGAGCAGAACAGACAATCACAGAGGACGTCTATTTTTTCTTTTGTCTCCTTGGTATTTTAACAGTTAAGTACACCATCACAAATGACATGTGAATCACTTGCAACATGACATCAGTTCCACAATAGAACTGTATTCCCCCCCTCTCTTTTTTCCTTCAAATACAAATGTACAACAATGTATGTAACATACTGACACACACACACACACGCACACGCGCGCACACACACACACACACACACACACACACACACACACACACACACACACACACACACACACACACACACACACACACACACACACACACACACACACACACACACACACACACACACACACACACACACACACAGGCCCCAGACCTCTTCAAATATGTCCCACAGAGAGAGAACTGTCTCACACACGCTCCAGCATGCGGCTGTGCTCATCTGAACAAAAGGTGGGTTGAATATGAAACAGAACATTGGTTTGTCCTGAAGGGCAGATAAAAAAGAAAAAAAGAGAAATACAGAATGTTCTTGCCGGACTGCAGTTCATTTCACGGCATCTCCGACCTGCACTGTCTGGGCTCGGCCTGTGTGTGTGTGGGTGCTTTCTGTGAGATGCTAAAATGCTCCAGTGCTTTCTGTCCACTTATCAGTGGTTTCCAGTAATGCATTGCCTGCCCACTCCAATAACAACTCTAATGTGAAATACAGGTCAAGTAAAGCATTTGGCTATTAAAGTCGTGTCTCTATAGGCAGGCGTGCAGGAGTGTTATCACATACAATGTGTCTTTTTCCCCAATAGAACGTATGAATAAATGAATGACTGATACACTTCAGAGCGCATAAATGTTACGCAAGTCACCCTCTGCCTTTCACGTCTCTGTGCAACTCTGTTCCTGCCGTCCGGCTATTAATGTGGATATTACGCAACATGTTCTTCAAAGGCTCTCCTTAGAAACGGAGACAAAAATAAATCAGCCGACTCTTTTGAAATGCACTAATAGAGCAAAAATGACTTTGTGAAGCAGCACGGTGTTCGGAAGGTGCAGTGAGTTGTTAGCAGCACATCCCTCTGTCTGTCTGCTAGCAGCAGAATCAGAATGGCAGAATAATGACCCGAGGGACAGAGAGATTGAGCCAGTCTCCCATCATTGTAATGAGATGCCAGGACAGCCAGCACACTCTGATTGGGCTCCTTGAGGATGCACTGGCAGCGGAGTTTGGCTATTTCCTCACACTGGCTACAAGCGTCGAGACTTTTTAAGATCCTGGCCGGCTTTAGAAACGGAGAGCAGGTCCCGTGAAACGACAGGTCTTTACGTGATGTCTGCACATTCTCTCAGAATGCTGTGCTGCAGTTGCTGATGAATAAGTGGATCCACGGGGAACATGCCGCCTCTAAACAACAAGTTTGTTTTCACAAAGCGACCGTAAACTGACATAAATGAGCTGGATAGCTAATGATCATTAGGCTAAATTGGCTTAAGCCCCATTATGTAGTTTTTCTATTTGGTGAAACTGCGCCCCCACAGTTGGATGCTAATGTTAATGTTAATAAATGCTACACTTCCCTGTTTGTACATTCAGATATCAGCCTTATTTTTCTGTTTCTGTGTGTGCTCTCTACTTTGCTAACCTCTCTGCAGTGTTCATACTGTAAGCTTATAAGCTAGCAAGCGATAAACACTTATGTAGGCTACTTCACAATAAAAGCATCCTGTTAGTTTGTCAGCTGGAAGAGATGCAGATGATCTGTCAGAGGTGCAGTGATGATTTTGGTGCCAATCCTCTCATCAGATATTGGGTGTGTCCAGAATCAAACCTGTGGCTGCATTTGGGGACATTATACTGATAGTCCAGTAAAAATGTCACTTGACCTCACACTAATTGCAACAAAACCAAACTCAACTGATTTTGTATCCTCAATATGTCCTCAATGAAGGAAAAAAAGTGTTAAGGAAATGTATGAAGGGAAATTTTTGAAAATGACCCATATGATGCTACCAAAAACGTTTTTGTATTTATTTATTTATTTTTTATTTGTTCTCCTTGAAGCAAAAAAACACATACAGGATATAAGTGATGAGATTTATGGCACATTAAAAAAAAAAAAAAAAAGGCTTCCATAGGCTACCATCATATTTAGGTCATTTTCAAAACTTTCCCTTCATACATTTCCTTAACACTTTTTTTCCTTCATTGAGGACATATTGAGGATACAAAATCAGTTGAGTTTGGTTTTGTTGCAATTAGTGTGAGGTTGACCCACATATTTGCGTAAAATGCCTGGACTATGAGGCAGTGTTTTGCATTAGCTTTAGGGCTGCACGATATGAGGAAAAGCTGCGATGTGCGATAACACTGTTCAATATTGCGATGACGATATGACCTGCGATAAATAAAACAATGCTATAAACAAAAATATTAATGGGTAGGGGTGCTCCGATCCGGCTAAGCCACGATCCGATCCGATTCCGATTCCTGGGGTCACGATCCGATTCCAGAATCGATTCTCGATTCCAACGATTCTCGATTCCAGAATCTAGAATCGATTCTCAATTATGTAGTTTTATATTGCAATAACACACAAAGGTAAATCTAAGACAAAAAATGACAAATGTATTAATGCTGATTGCTGAACTTCAAATTCAACTTCTGAAGTATTCTAAATTCATTTTGCAATACGAGTGTGTTAATTTAAGCATACGTATCAGTAAGTGGCACGGGATTCTCAAAGCCTGTGTAGGCTGACGTGTACATAATGGTCCCTATCGTTGCATCGGCGCAGTTTCTAGGCCGAGCGGCAGGCGCAGATCAAAGCAGTGGGCGTGGAAAGGCGCACTTGATATCGTCGTGCTGGCGCTAGATGCAGCCCAAAGCATTACAACCACGCCTTTTAGGCGTAAAATTATGCACCGTCATGCTCATTGGATAAGTGCAATAAACGAATCGCACGCTTGCCTTTTTAGCTCCAATTCCAGTGATCCCGCAAAACCAGACGAAAGCCAAACGCTCTGCCCCCCCCCCCTCCCTTCATCCAGCCTGTCTGTCTGCATTATAGGCTATTATTCCATATTATTATGCTTCTCAAACCAATCTAACTGCAGTTTCAATACTGCAAGCATGTAAATACGCTACACTATAGCAAGATCAAAGTGAAAATAATGTTCTATGCATCAGCTAGAAAAATATAGCCTATTAGATTGGTGAAAGTTTGTCCAGAAAGATATCATTTTCTCTCGCCTGCTGCAGGAAGGATGATGCACATAAATATACCCTACATTATGTCAAGTCATTGCATAAATGTGTTTTTATTGTAAAACTAAATGTGAAATATGGCCAAGTTATTGGAGGAACATCACAGTATAGCAGATGCCATTAGAAGCGCGTTCCGAAGCGCGTTCCGCTGTTACTTCTCTAAATCACGTTAACTCCACAAGGGGTATATATAGGCCCAGGAGGACATATATGTTTCACATAGGGTGGTATTTTCATTTCGATGTTTGATTTAGTCCAATATTGAAATGTTGACAATGGCAGGCTGTGTTACCATTACACATTAATTTAGAACTACCTTTTATATCTATTTTGGCTCATTTGGTGGCTATTTAGTAGCGAAATGAAGAAACACAATGCATGCTGGGAACTCAGAGAGAGAGAGAGAGAAGGGTGACAGAGAAGAAGCAGTGAAGGCACAGAATAGGCGTGCTTTTCAAAAGCGCAAAGCGCTAAATGTACGCCAGCTCCCAAGATATCACTAGGCTGGTATTTAGCGCCGACACGCCCACTTTGGGACTGCGCCACGCCCATTCGGCCTAAAGCGCATTTGGCAGCCTAAAGCCTATTGCTATCTTGCCGAAACAGGCGCAAGGCACGTTTTTTTGCGGTTAAGGCCCGTAATAGCGCCGATGGCCTGTGGGAGAATAGAGCCCAATAACTCTGTTTTGTTCTCTAGACTAGAGCCCCATCCTGTTCTCACACTTATTCTTATTCCTTTCTTCTCACTTTCAGCACACTTTCCTCCTGTTACTCTCTCTCCTTTTCACGCCATTTCTACCATCTGTTCCATTTAAGGCCAGACACTATGGTGAATAGGGTCAACAGATGACACCATGATGCTTCTGTCACAGTTCATTAATATGATGTTTGTCGGTTACCGCTGGTTACCACTGTCATGTGATTTATGATGTCGCGTGAGGCTGTCATAGGAAAGTGGGAGTTGACTTTTTGAGGAGTGTAATCAAAGGCCCAATTCCAATCTGCCCCCTAAAGACTCAAGCCCTGAACCCTCACTCCCTCTAACGGCCGCCATCTGAAAGTGGTTGAGTCATCAAGTGTGGAAGGGATCCACATTGGATAAATAGGAGGATTGGGACAGCAGAGCCCTTTGCACCGATGTTGACTCTGGCAGGTTTGGGGCTCGCTATATTGTTTATTGTCAAAACGCCTAAGGTAAGGGATAGACTCCCTGATGAGTCTGTTCTCATCCAGGCTCTGGCTCTACAGAGTGGACAACAGGTAATTTAAAAATAATAAATGTAGCCTACTGCAAAATCTGCAATTGATAACTGTGTAATTATAATTAAAATAAGCTTAATAATGACATGTCACCGAACATTATACACAATATCAATACTGTACAATACAGATTCGGTAAAACTATTTCTCATTCATCAAAAAAGTTGTGGAATGCAATTGTAATAGAAATGATCGATGATTAATACTAGGACGTAATATAACTACTTGCATTCCTCTGATATCATATTTTTGTCTAATCTGAAATCCCTGTTTCATTGTCAATTTAGGCATTCCAGCGCACCCCGTACACGTGGCTAAACACCCGTGCACCAGTCTTTTAACGGTCTCCTCGTTCGTTTCGCGCGTGTGTTCTTTTCTTTTTTTTAACAGATATTTGCGGCCTTCCTCGGTAACCCCGTTTTATACATCACAACGCTATGCATTGTGGGCAATTCCCTTTCCGTAAGTGGCCACAGCTGCTCCCTTGCGGGAGGGGGGCAGAAAGGGCTCACTCCGAGCCCTCATTCACTTTGCGATTTCACCGTGGGACATCCCTAAGCCCTCGCTCCCTTCACGTGAACGCGCCTCTAAGGGGGTGAGTCAGTAAGGGGGCGGATTGGAATTGGGCCTATATGACGTGGCCATAGGCTGCGGGGCTCGGCCATTCTAAACCTCCAGACAAGGGAGACAGGTTGTCTCTATACCGCCCCTGTTCTCTGCTCTCTTTATTCCTTTATTTTCACGTATGGGTGTGAGTGTGTGTGTGAGATACTTTTCTATCAGCGTCTAAGTTAATGAACGGAAGCTGGTTGTGGCTAGCTTCCACACCCCGGCTTGAGCTGTACCGTGAAGCTGTCTGCATCAGCCGACCTGCTGTCTGCGCCTTGAGCTGTATGCTAAGTAAGTCAACTTCCCTTTTGCAACCTTTCCATCTGACAGCCTTGTGGTTATTTCGTTCTGCCGTGGTATGTTGCGGGTCCAGTTCATCTAGACACAAGCCTATTTCTTTTTAGAAGCGAACCCGTGACACTTCCCATTCATTACTTGTATTAACGACATTCAAATCTCAGTAGCTTTTTCAGTAGTGAACTACTTTACATGTACTGTAGGTGATGTAGTAATGGCATAGGTGTAGGAACATATGTATGGATGTATACGTGCAGAACATATAGGAGAACGGATCGGAAGTAGAGAAGAGCAGTGTGGTAAATAAAGCTTACTAAAAGGCTACACATGTCTCCAGTCTGGATACTTATATAAGTCTGTGAGCATGACATGTTACATGGTGTCAGAAGTGATGAATCCCATTTTAGAAGGCGTCGGAGGTCCGTAAGAAGTAGAATAAATAAATAAATAAATAACCGCAAAGTCCTGGTCGGTGCTAAGCTAAGCTAACGTTAGCCTGCAGTTAGAAACTGACTGCAGCAGTAAGCTAGTTAGCCAGAAGGCACGGGGAGTGTCTTAACGTGACGTTACGGGACAGCGCACTGGATTTCGCTTAACAGTCACAAGAGGAGGACAGAAAAAAGATTGAAAAATGGATTCCATCAGTCCACTTGAAAACTTTGACTTTTTGGACTTTTCTAACTAAGGTTCCGGATAGCAGCCGGGTTGAACAGTAAGGAGGAAGAATATCAAGTGAACTCATTAGCTTACACTATGGGTGACAAAGCTGATGATATTTTAGGCATGCTAGGCTTAAGTGCTGCAGATCAGAAGAAATACAAGGCAGTAAAGGAAGGATCAGGATTAGAAAGAGAAACAAACTTCATGGTTTGACAAGAGACACAACATGAAGACAAGACAAGAGCTCAGAGGTCAAAGAGTCTGGATGAAGAACACAAAGGCCACAGGTTCTGTCAGTGGTCCAACCCAGACACCCAGGTCATACAACATCGACCTGCCCTCAGGAAGTCTTAGTGGCCATTCACACCATACGCCAAAGCCACGCTGAAGCCACGCCGGTTCATTTCAGCATCCTTGTTAACAGGCGAGACCATTCACACCAGCCGCACGCCACGACACGCTGAAGCCGCGCTGAAGAGATCGTTCAGGATTCAGCTCTATTTTCCAGGTTTGATGTGTGAAGCTTGAAGCTGCCAGGCATGAATTCAAGACGCAGACGGCAGAACACGCTGAATCCTACTGGATTTGGGAGTACACACCATACAAGTGCCAGGATTGGCCAACGCCAACTCCAGTCCCCAGAACTGTCAAATCAAACATGATATGGCCCGCCTCTCAACCCTCTTTCATCTCAGGTAATGTTTGTTTTCAGTCTGATATGCCCTCTCTGAGACCCGTTTCAAGTGTTCTTTAAAGCCCCTGCAAAACCACATCCACATAAACATATATGTCATTTAGGCAGGGCCCGAAAATTAACAGTCCGTCGCCAAGCGCCAATGGCAACTAGATTTTACGTTTTTGCGAGTGACCCTCAGAGGGCTCTCCGCCGCGTGAAGTTTCGACCGCGGTTTGGTGTTACTAGCTCTTCTCTCATCCTGCTGTTTCATCCTGCTGTCTGTCTGTGTCACGAAGGGGGGCTGCTGCACTCACACACCACACGAACACCAAGGCGAACATCAAAAGACTCCACACATGTTAACCCTTACCTGACTTTCAGGCAAACAGTCTCTCTGTCTCTTTCTCTCTGTACTGTTTTAGTTATAGTTTTGTAGTTAAAATTAACATTAGTATTACCATCAGAATTATGACTAAATATACAGTATTGGTTGTCAGTGCTGCTGTTAGTATTAGTGCTGTTAGTATTATTAGTGTTTACATGTGCATGTATGACACAAAAAGGCAATTTATTATTTTGGCCGTTAAAAAATATGCTTGGTCATATGCTTTTTTCATCTACCGGCCACTTGGCTGGTGAGTCGAAAAGGTCATTTCGGGCCCTGAATTTAGGGTCTTATGTGCATAAGTGGCTATAGGCTATTAGACATTAGTTTTAATTAGGGGTGTCACGATACACTCAGTTCACAATACGATATGATACATGATATTGGGTTCACGATAACGATACGATATTTTAACAATATTTTTTTGCGATCGATTTGTAAGTTGAGGGGGCGTCCTCCCCGCTAATTTGAGTAATTTTACTATTTTCATCCTCCGTGTCTGTAATGTCCCTCGTCTGTTCAAACGAAGCAATGAAAAGGAGAGCGAGCATGCAATCAGATGCAGATCAGTGCCACCATGTTCAGCTTCTTTTTCTCACGAAATGAGATTTCATCTCAACGATACATATTGTCACGTTTTGATATCGCGATATATCGTGGGACGATATATTGTGACATCCCTAGTGTTAATCCAAATCCTAATTATTGCCATTTAGGTTTTTGTATCGTTCCTGATGTTGGGTTTGAAGTGGGTGTGGTTATGCTCCACACTTATTACACAAGTTGAGTAGCACTGTAGGGGGAGTGGATGGAGAAAGAGCACTACGAGCACTTCCACAGTTTCAGAGCAGAGAATACTGCTTAGTTTTTCATGATTTTGAAACTTAATTTTATATACTTAGTGAAATTTTTAATCGCTTAAATTTGGTTGCGTGGGTAATACAAAAAAATCTGTGGTGTGACAAACTCAAACACATGTTTATTTTAGGTTTCCAGCGGCTTCAACCACTTTTCAAGAGTGCACCAGATGTAGATATTTATCTACGGCTGGCTACTGCGAGACTAACTACTCCCCAACACTGGCATTTGTGAATTGCCGAAGCCAACATGTGCGTCTTCTTGAGACTACCTCGCTCTCCTCTCCTCTCCTCTCCTCTGCTCCCCTCTCCCCTCCTCTCCTTCCCTCTCCTCTCCTCTCTTCTCTCCTCCTCTCCTCTCCTCTCCTCTCCTCTCCTCTCCTCTCCTCTCCTCTCCTCTCCTCTCCTCTTCTCTCCTCCTCCCCTCTCCCCTCCTCTCCTCTCCTCTCCTCTCCTCTCTTCTCTCCTCCTCCCCTCTCCCCTCCCCTCCTTACCTCTCCTCTCCTCTCTTCTCTCCTCCTCCCCTCTCCCCTCCCCTCCTTACCTCTCCTCTCTTCTCTCCTCCTCCCCTCTCCCCTCCCCTCCTCTCATCTCCCCTCCACCCTTCTCCTCTCCTATCCTCTCCCCTCCTCTCATCTCCCCTTCACCCCTCTCCTCCTCTCTCCTCTCCTCCCCTCTGCTCCACTCTCCGAACCTCTCCCCTCCTCCCTTCTCCCATCCTCTCCCCTCCACCCCTCTCCTCTCTCCTCCTCCCCTCTCCTCCTCCTCTCCTCCTCCCCTCTCCTCCTATCTCCTCTCCTCCCTCCCTTCTCCTCATCCGCTGTCCTCCTCCCCTCTCCTCTCTCCTCCACCCCTCTCATCTTCCCATTTCCTCTCATCCCCTCTCCCCTCCTCTCCACCCTTCTCATCTTCCCTCCTCTCCTCTCATCTCCCCTCCTCCCCTCTCCTCTCATCCCCTCTCCTCTCCTCTCGTCCCCTCTCCCCTCCTCTGCTCTCCTAACCTCTCCTCTCCTATAACCTCTCCTCTCCTCCTCTCCTCTCTCTCACCCCATCTTAACCTCTTCTCCTTGCTCTCTTCCATCTCCCCATCCCATTCCGTCTCCTCTCCATCACTCTAACACCAGTGCTTGTCACCTATTCATGACTCTCTGGTTTTGCGAAGGATTATTTATTCAGAGGGAACTCTATAAATCATCTGAACCTGAGCAGGATGTGATGCAGCTGAGGGAGAGAGAGAGAGAAAATATGAGTGTGAGTGTGTGTGTGTGTGTGTGTGTGTGTGTGTGTGTGTGTGTGTGTGTGTGTGTGTGTGTGTGTGTGTGTTGGCCGTGTGTAGTTGCAACATGACTTTTAAAGCGCTCGTCTCCAGGTGACTCCCACTCTGCCTAAAGTGTTGCCTCTTCACTGCCACCAGTAAAACGTATACAACATGTCCCAATGGGTAATGTGAAACTAGTCCCCACTAAACAAGCAATTAGCTTACATTTGTCAATGGAGCAGTATGTCCTGCAAGCTGTTCTTTAATAGATTTGGGAGAACAATGGGAACTGATGACTTCTGGGGTGGGGGGGGGGGGGAGTATACTGGCATTTAAGGAATTCCATTCCCAGAAATAAACTAATGCAGTGATACTTAAAGGAGAATTTTGTTTTTTTTCAACCTGGACCCTATTTTCCACACTGTATGTGTCTAAGGGACTCATCACACTGTATGTGTCTAAGGGACTCATCACACTGTATGTGTCTAAGGGATTCATCGTGACATATCTTTTTCAAATTGGTCGAGAGCTCACCGAGATAGCCTTGTTTACAGCTCGAGCAATGTGCTCAAACAATTACACAGTGATACTACACAGGGCAACCCCGCACCGCATCGTCAAAACAGGTTCGCTAATAAAACTGCTTGGTTTGCCGCTGGGAGACTCAAACTGTCATTATAGTGTTTGGCAACATGGAAACGACTCTATACATGAATATTATTCTCCGGGGTTTACTGTCGGACAGAGAAAATGTGCGTATGAAGAGGCGAGGGGAGAGAGAGAGAAAGGAGCACAGCACAGCGCTGTTGACGAGAGGTGAAATCCTCTGTGTTGACACAGTGCAAGCTTCCCTGCTACTCTCTCTCTCTCTCTCTCTCTATCTCTCTCCTTGCCTGTTCACGCCCATATTCTCTGTCTGGAGAATTCATGTATAGAGTCGTTTCCATGTTGCCAGACACTATTGACAGTTTGAGCCTTCCCCAAGCAGTTTTATTAGCGAACGTGTATTGACGATGCGGTGCGGGATTGCCCTGTGTAGTTACACTGTGTAGTTGTTTGAGCACATTGCTCGAGCTGTAAACAAGGCTATATCGGTGAGTACGATTAAAAACACGATTTCAGACGGCAGCCATCTTTATTGTCACACGAACACACTACAACACATGCATGCGGCCACTACACACACTCATGCTGACGGTGGCCGGTGAAATATGTCCTCTGCATTTGACCCATCCAGGCTTGTCCTTTCCTCCAGGGGGCAGGCCAGGAGCAGTGGTCGCTATTTATTTCCAGCGCCCGGGGACCTTCATTGGACCATCATTGGACCAACTTCAGATGTTGTCGTCACTGGTCGGATGACGATCTTCTGCATGTTTTTAGTGGGGGGTTATGTACGGAGGAACCCCCTGGGGGGTACGGGGAGAACATGCAAACTCCACACAGAAAGGCCCTTTCGACGAGATAGCCCACCTGGGCAGTAGGCACTGAAGATATGGGGGGGTCACAACTCCAGCGCCCACAGCGTCCCAGGTGGGAATCGAACCCAGGACCTTCGAGCTGTGAGGCGACAGCGCTTACCACTGCACCACCGTACCCCCGTACTCGACCAATTTGAAAAAAATATGTCACGACGAATCCCTTAGACACATACAGTGTGGAAAATAGGGTCGAGGTTGAAAAAACGTGAAATTATCCTTTAACCCGAGGCTCTAGAGCCACATGCGGCTTCTTTATGGGTAGTTGTGTGTCTTTTAAGTCCTACTTAAAGCCCTCTATACACTGTAAGATTTTAGCAATCTTATACGTTTATTGCAAGCCACACTGTGCGTCATTGGATCTAATAAACTTGGGTAGGACATCAGGTTCCGTGTGTAGACTGTACGATGATGACACCTACTGGCTACGACACACGTCTCTCCATCAATAACTGTCAATAATTTTTTTTTTTTTTTTTTTACCTTTATTTATACAGGGGGAGTCTCACTGAGAGCAATGCTCTCTTTTTCAGGAGTGCCCTGTTCACATTCACACACACATTCATACCTGGAAGCTGACCAGTACAACCACAGTCTGATCTGCTGGCCACTGATCAGCTCCAATCAAACGTTGACCGCGCCGCAGCTGCGCATCAATCAATAATGTGCGCCACAGTTGTCTGGTAGAAATGTCAAGAATGAACTGACAAGCTTAGCAAGAATGGAGCTTTTGCAAAGTGGAATTGATGTGTCTTGAAAAACATCCAAAGAGGAGGAGGAGAAAGTGGACGTGGTCGTGGCCAATTTAGTGAGAGGTAATTTATTCTACCGTATATTATACTGAATCTCATGAAGTATTTATTAGCCCGCTAGCATTTAGCGTCTATCTTTAAGTGTTTTTTTATTTGCAAGGTAGAGTACGGTACACCTTGGTTGCAATCAGACAATCATATTCTCCAATGAAACAATAAGTAACTCAGAATGTACAGTCTCCCTCTATTTTCTTTTTCACACTCACACACACACACACACACACACACACACACACACACACACACACACTCCAATATTACAACAATAAAAGTGTTTGTAAAGGTTATGCATGGCATAGGGTCCCACACGAGTCACCCATCATCCCTAACCTCGTCAAGGTAGGCCAGAAACGGGCCCCAAACAACCGAAAATCTCCAGAGTGAGTTGATTCTCATGCAGGAACCTAAGTCTCTCCATCCGTATGACAGAGATCATACCCGCCAACTATAGCTGAAAAGATGGTGGGGAGGGGGACTTCCATTCCTGTAAAATGAGTTTCTTAGCAACAATTGTCCCCTGTGTCAGAGATTGCTGCACAGCTGTAGGAAAGCTCAAAGAGGAGTCCGAGCAGCCGAAGATGGCGAGCTCTGCCTCCGGCTGAAGGGTCACTTTGTAGGCCTTAGAGTACCAGTTGAATACTTTGGCCCAGAACTCAGTCAGTGAAGGGCAAAACCAAAAAGCATGAGACTCCGATACACGACACCTGTCACACAGTGGTGAGACAGACGGGTAAATCCTGTGCAACTTGTGGTTAGAATAGTAAAGACGGTGAGCGACATTAAATTTAATCAGTTGGTGTCTACTATTAACTGAGCAGAGTTGTATCACAGACAGACTCCTATTCCATAGAATGTCAGATAATTCAATGCCAAGTTCCCCCTGCCAAGCTTCTCTAATCCTCTCAGTAGAGGCTGTGGTACAATTGTCAAACAGACATACAAATCTAGAAATAAGATGCTTGGAGTGAGGAGTGCTCATCAGCACATCGAAAAAGGCATGTTCATTTGGGAGCACTTCAAAAGAGCGAATCTTGGACCGAACATAATTTCTGAGTTGCAGGAATCTGAGCCAGTTCGTGCCGGGCAGCTCAAACTTCCTCTTTAGTAGATCAAAGGATGCAAAATGGCCATCTATGTATAGGTCTTTGATGGAAACTAGCCCCTTCTCACTCCAAGCATGGTAGTTTCTGTCTGACCATGGAGGCAGAAAAGTGTGGTTGAAACAAATTGGCTTATAGACAGAAACATCTGGTAAACTCAAAACAAAACTCAAAAAGTACCAATACACTCACAGAAATCATTTCACCAAGTTTTATATTGAAAACTCAGACCCAAAAAGGATTGATACACTCACTGAAATCATTTATCCAAGGCTGCATGTTTGCATCTGATAGACATTGCCAACTTTGGTTGATGATGGACAGTATTTACCATGTTTTTCAAAGCACTGTAATCATGGTAACACAGTAATCATGGTACCACGGTTTTAATGATAATGAAAATTTGAAACGGTACGGTTATCGTAAGGAATTTTATCACGGTTATCATTAAAACCAGTTATCTTTACATCCCTAGACTCTATAGGGTGAATCTATTGTACAACTGTCATCTTATGGGACTCTATAGGGTGACTCTACTGTACATATGTCATCTCATGGGACTCTATAGGGTGAATCTACTGTACAGCTGTCATTTTATGGGACTCTATACTGTGAATCTATTGTACAGCTGTCATCTTATGGGACTATATAGGGTGACTCTACTGTACATATATCATCTTATGGGACTGTATAGGGTGAATCTACTGGACTACCATCTTATGGGACTCTATAGGGTGAATCTACTGTACATCTATCATCTTATGGGACTATAGGGTGAATCTACTGTACATCTGTCATCTTATGGGACTATAGGGTGAATCTATTGTACATCTGTCATCTTATGGGACTCTATAGGGTGAATCTACTGTACATCTATCATCTTATGAGACTCTAAAGGTGAATCTATTGTACATCTGTCATCTTATGGGACTCTATAGGGTGAATCTACTGTACATCTGTCATCTTATGGGACTCTATAGGGTGAATCTACTGTACATATATCATCTTATGGGACTGTCTTCTTTGTTGCAGCCCCACTTTGTGATGAAGGCTCATTTGAGTATAAGGCCAACTCCAGTGAAACTATGTCCAACTTGTCACTCTGAAATTAAATGGCTGCATGTGACAGGCTGACCATGTTTATGTCTCCAGAGAACTTCTTATTTTATTTTATTTTACTTTGGAACAAGTACACTGGAGATGTCAAGCGGGTGACGGTTGATGACAGTGCAGCTCCTGATTGGTGTCACGCACTTGGATTTTTTTTTTGTCACTGCACCAACACTGTGGCTAGATAGGTGAGCAGAATTTAGGTATTATGGCCCTGTCTCACCTTACCTGCCTGAGAGAGAGAGAGAGAGGGGGGGGGGGGGGGGGGGGGGGGGGGTTGTAGAATCCACAGAAAGGTCAAATATGAACTTTATTGAATAAGAACACAGCATTTCACACCTCGATACGTGAATAATTAACATACACAAGTTCAAGGTCAACTTTATTATCCAATATAGGGAAATAAAAAACATAAGAACATAAAAAACATTAAAGCACATAAGACATAACAGTCTCAGATCCTCTGTCCAATGTACAATACATAACACTCTCCCTTTCTCTCTCACACACACAAAAACACACACACACAAACGCACGCAGACGCACACACACACACACACACACACACACACACACACACACACACACGTAAAAAGAGAAACACGTCATAGAATGTAAGGACAGTCTGAGATTTAAGTAGGGTGGGAGTAGAGTTCTCAACGGGCATTCAAACATTCAAACCTGGGCTGACCCGGCTATAGTAAGTTCAAGCCCGAGCACGGACACCGCGTCCCGTCTGGCTGAAACTGAGAACTCTAGGTTGGAGTGGCGGACTCATAGCGTTCCAGACTTGTAACTTTCTCATCGTGAAAGAGCTGGCTCAAATCCTGACCCAAACCAATACCCTAACCCCAACCAAGCAGTGGGCAAGCCCACCCCCTTCCCTCTGATGACGCGGAAGTGAATTGAAAAGCTGTAGTTCCTTGAATGGCCACTAGGCGTCGGGGGCAGTAGGCATTCCCCCGCATGTTAAAATGCCTGACATTGTAACAGGATTAAACATCTTTCCAGTGAGGAGCAAAACACGGTTTTGGTCTAGCTAATTTCACCTTTTCATAACAACTGTATAGCGGGTCATTTTTTATATAACTCGCCCGTTTGGAGTAAAATAGATGATAGAAAAGGGGGTGATTGACAGATTGCCTGTCAACTGATCGTGCAGCTTGCCGATCACGAACCAATAGCAGGCGGAGCTGCGGCTCTGGGAAACTCCCATCTCACGTGAGCTGTGCAAGGACTCAACCCATTCCCTGCCACTCTGCTGCCGAAAAATCCAACCAACCAAGATGTTTGACTTGCCTACACCGGCGAATCGAGAAATGGCTCCCGCAACACGTTATCGGGCCGAACCGGGCTGGTAGCCCCGAGCTGCGGTAGCCCAGGCTCCCGGGTTCACCGGGCGGAGTCGGTGGCCATGGCCGGGTCGGTCACCAGGACAACCCAATCTCCCAAAAACTTGTAAAATAGCAAAGTTTTTGTTGAGCAGGAAGTAGCGGTGGCTTCTCCAAGGCGGGGTCGAGGGAGGGCGTTACCTGGCCATGCAGGAAGAGCCAGTGTCTGTTGTGGATGACTAAACTTTTCATATTTTCCATCTCCGTGGATTGTAGAAACAGACAATGCAGACATTTGATCCTGGCGATTGGGTTGGATGGAAAGAGGCAGAGAGATAAGTGGCCGTTAAAGAGAAAAGGAGATGAGCATGAAGAGAAGTGGAAAAGAGAGTGACTTCCGAGCCAAATGAGAGCATTATTATACGTTGTATAATTGCAGCTATTACCATCATTGCCTTACTACTCAGATTCACTTGGCTCACACGCTGCCCATGCTCCTGCCAGCCTACACAAGGCCCCTGAAATAGCCCTGTTTTAAATTATGCATAGTGCTGGGCATGGACAACTCTGTTCCTTCTCACTGGCGCATGCAGCTTTACAAAGTTGGGCAGAATAGTGCTTGAATCTGTCCAAAATACATGACAAAACATGGGGAGTGTTTGATCTTGCGTCTGTTTAATTAATTAAGTGTTTGTCAGCATCAATGAAGTGCACCTTACAGTATCCTATCCTAGAATAAAATTGCCCTAAGCTCTTACCTGCAGGTTTGCCTGTTACCACTTCCTGTTTATGAAGTCTCAAGTGTGTCAAGCCTGTCAGGTGTCTGCACGTACAGTAGATCCACACTAGTCTTCCACCAACAACCATCATTTTAGTTGCATAACCTTAGCCAACCTTCCTTTTCACATGACCAACCAGATTACATTTTGGAAATGATGGTAAAGCTTTTTTTTTTTTTTTTTTTATCCTTTATACTCTAAACCCTGACCCTAACCCTAAAATCACATTGAGACCCAGGGACTCATTTACAAGTGCGACCTGTTCAGACAGCAGCAATCAGTTACAGGACAACAGGACAACAACAATACAGACTCAGATACAGATAAATAAAATAGAATCACTAAACATAGCAGCAGGTACACAAATTTACAGTTTCAGTAAACAATGAGACATTCACTAAAATAATTAAAGTATAAAGTGCTAAAGGAGATAAAGTGCTAAAGGAGGAGAGGCTCAGCTTTGGGAGCAGGAACAAAGCATAGACGCACTCTCCAAATTCTTCAATATAAGTTTAAAACTCGCTAGGGGGATCAGGCTGGACAGCTTCAGACTAAGCTGTAGCGTGTTCCAGGCAGAAGGGGCCGCGTAGGAAAACGCCTTTTTGCCTTTCTCAGTACGGACCGAGGGGATGGAGTAGGTGATGAAGTCCTGTGTACGCAGGCTATAGCTGGACTGTTTGCGCGATAGTTAGATAAGTAGGAGGCAGCAGGCCTAGGATGGATTTATAAATGAATGTACTAGTGATGGGTTCGGCGGATGGAAAGAGATGGCCAGTTGACTAGTGAGTACAGAACACAGTGGTGAGGAAGGGGTTTACAGCCGGTAACAAAACGCAGCTCGCCATGGTAAGCTGCATCCGGGAGATGGAGACAACTAGCGGAGGCATGCGTATACAGGACATCACCGTAATCCAAAAGAGGCAGGAACGTGGCAGCAACCAAACGTTTCCTAGCAACAAGTGAGACGCGGAAAAGGAAGTGACGGTGGCTTTTCCGTCACTTCCGCTTTTCTTTTTCAGCGTCCATTTCGGCTATTCACTAATAACAACGCATAAACACACTGCATAGAAGATGTCAACTCATCTTACAACAACAGTGGAAAATTACCGGTACTGGAAAGTCGTGGTGCAAGTTGTTATTTAGGGCCCTATCGTTGTACGGCGCTATCGTTTGCGCTGCCTTTGCGCTGCGTTTGCGTGCCTCTTATTGCTATCTTCCTAGCGCACCGTCCAGTTTTGCGCTGTGATGACACAGGTGTAGGCGTGGCCCAGGCGTGTCGGTGGGCCTCTAGCCTATCATGTGTCTCGCGCAAGTGTCATTTAGCGCTGTGGGGAAGATACCGTCGGTATGTGGCAAGCGCAAAGAGAGGTTTGAAGGAGGTACGGTGGTGCAGTGGTAAGCACTATCGCCTCACAGCTCGAAGATCGTGGGTTCGATTCCCACCTGGGACGAGGTGAACGCTGAAGGAATGCGTGCCCGTCCGCATGTCCTCGAGTGCCCACCGCCCGGGTGGGGTCGGCAAAAGGGCCTTTCTGTGTGGAGTTTGCATGTTCTCCCCGTGCCTCCTGGGGGTTTCCTTCATATAGGAACCCCCTTCACCAAAACATGCAATATCCTGGTTGCTAATGTGCTTCCTCCTCTGGTCGTTAAGGGCGCCTGTTCAGAGGGAGGGGAACTGGTTGGAATAGCGTGAACCTCCCACGTGCTATGTCCTACCGGTGAAGCTTCCTCTGTCAGGTGGAAAGAAGCGGCTGGCTGACTGCCCATGTCTCGGAGGAAGCATGGAGCCAATCTCGGCTCTCCCCAGATCGGCAGAGGATGGAGTAGCAACCAGGATTGAGAAATCAAGTGAGCACTAATGGGGGATAAAATGGGATAAAAAAATCGGGAAAAAAAAAAAAAAGAGAGGTTTGGGAGTTGCCCGTTCCAAAATAGGCGGTTCAGCGCAATGTGTTAGAAAAAATCGCCTTGGGTGCTCTCAATTTTAACGCCAGGAAATAGCTGGTCTTAGCGCAAACGCAGACGTACGCCTGAGCGCAGACAGTATTCTCCGGCGCAGTGCAGGAAATCCTCGCTTGGATAGGGCCATTAGGCACGGCTCGCGCGCGGACACACAATTCCCTCCTCAGAATGCCACATTGATTTTCAACTAACCTACACTGCAGAAAAAAACACACCTTGATTTAACAATGAGAATTAGTTTGTCATGGTTTGTCACTGCCCAGGCACCGAGGCAGCGCTGTTCTATGCTGTGCATGGTGGTCCCGCGGATCGAAATCAGTTTCTGGTAGAAAACCACTTTCTGACACAACACCGGCCAGTATAGTAACCATTGATAGTATACAGTAACCTCTCTCCCTGCACAATTGCACCATGCAACAATAGGTTAACCCGAGTGGACAATTCTGGTATAGGCTATTGAAATAAAATCTCACACATCCCTACCCTATTAAAGAAACGAATAGGCTATTTTTATAGGTATATGTTATAGCCTATATGAGCGAAACGGCTAATTAAAAGGCTACTAATTACAAAAGCATCAATTTTCGTTACAATCCGACCTGGTTCATCCTCCAATTCTCTCTTCCCTCTCTCGTTCTCTCCCCCCTCTCTCTCTCTGACTCTCTCCCTCTTTCTTACAGGATAGGCAATTAAGGCAAATAGGCAAATAAGCCTTGGCTTCAGCCTATTCCTTATTTCGGTCATTGATTGTATAAATTGTATTTGTGTGAAATGGTTTGATATGTAGGCCTACATGTATGATGATGTTCTCTTGCTGTATATTCACACAAATTGTTACATTTTCTTTGTGGTTAATTAACATATGAACGAAAATAAACCATTCATTCAATCATTCATTTCTTTTCTCTCTCTCACACTGTCACTCTGCTTGCACTAAGCAAGAAAGAAGCTGCTGCCTGTCACAGAGGTGCAGGCAGTGACGCTGTGGCTTTTAAGGGGAGTGATCTCAACTTCTGGTGAATCCTGTTAATATGGGCATAAATACGGCTATCGGGGTTTGCGCTGAGATGACGTGAAGTGCAGCGGCCCGACACGCCCACAATTAGGGCTTTGTGCGGCGCTATTCCAGCGCAAAACGGGTGCTAACGCAAGTCGGGGAGATAGAGCCCATAGACTGTAAACAGTGGAACACAGACGCCCAAAAGGAAGTGACGGTGGCAGGAGAGGCGCGCTGTACAGGAAGCTGGGAAAAATGGTAGGGCTGTCCCAAATAAAAATAGAGTCTGGGTTCCCAGATTGCATCATCGTAAACTCTTTGTGTGTGTGTGTGTGCGTGCGTGCGTGCATGAATATGTGTATGTGTTCCTTCCCCCTATCGTTAGAGTAAATTAAAGTCCTAAACTGCAAACTGTGGCGTTGACTCCCAGTATTACAGAATTGGCTGTTTTGTTGCTGCACATGAAGCCACAGTACATCTAAATGGAAAATACCTTGAGCGATTTAAACGCCTGCCACTGTATCTCAAGATACATACTGTATGTCATATCTGTGCTTTGGCTCTGAGCCAAGCTTCCTCTGTGTAAATGAACAATTTCAATGGTGTGGAGGCCTCTCTATCGCACTGCTTTTCTATCCCCTCAATCTCTCTCCTCATTATCTCCCCCCCCCCCCCCCCCGTTTGTCTCTCTCTCTCCTCTCTCTCCCTATCTCTCTCTCTCACATGCTGCTTTGAATGAATGTGGAAGTCTCCCGCTCCCTCCCTCTTGCTGTAAGGCCTCTCTGTGTGGCTGCTGAAGTGAACCTAACATTATTTGCATTCTTAATGAGCTCGCTTCGAAAGGCACTCTGCCGTAACGGCACAGGCCGGGACTATAGAAAGAGGTAGACCCTTTTCACAACAACCGTTTTGAGGTGGCAAAGCAGGAAGTAAAGCAGGTGTAACCAAGACCATTAATGATTGTTCCATTCTGTGTTCCAGTGCCAGGGCCCTCATTAATGTTGTTGCACCTGCTTTACCACCTCAAAAAGGTCGCTGTGAAAAGGTGTGTGTGTGCTGTGTGTGTGTGTGTGTGTGTGTGTGTGTGTGTGTGAGTGTGTGTGAGTGAGAGAGAGAGAGAGAGAGAGATTAATGAGGGCCAGGGCCCTCATTAATGTTGTTGCACCTGCTTTACCACCTCAAAAAGGTCGCTGTGAAAAGGTGTGTGTGTGTGTGTGTGTGTGTGTGTGTGTGTGTGTGTGTGTGTGTGTGTGTGTGTGAGTGAGAGAGAGAGAGAGAGAGAGAGAGAGAGACTGACAGTGGCACTGGCAGGGTGACTATCCTACAATTGAATCACAATTCTAGCATATTTTTCCATTACATACAACAAGTCAATTTTGCTGTGTACAGATGAATTAAAACCAGCGGACAGCTCGTCAACATTGCCGTTCTCTGTGACATACACACAGCTCTTTCGTTCTCTGTGACATACACACAGCTCGTGAACATTGCTGTTCTCTGTGGCATACACACAGCTCATTAGTTCTCTGTGGCATACACACAGCTCATTAACATTACCGTTCTCTGTAGCATACACACAGCTCTTTAGTTCTCTGTGGCATACACACAGCTCTTTAGTTCTCTGTGGCATACACACAGCTCGTTAACATTGCCGTTCTCTGTGGCATACACACAGCTCGTTAACATTGCCGTTCTCTGTGGCATACACACAGCTCGTTAACATTGCCGTTCTCTGTGGCATACACACAGCTCGTTAACATTGCCCTTCTCTGTGGCATACACACAGCTCATGGGGGACTTACCCCCCCCCAGATATGTGACAAAACGGCATGCTGCTTGATTTGAAAAAACCTATGGGAAAAACCTCTCTTCTTGTCTCACTATACTCTTTGGCTGTGCCAGACAGGATTTTTTTTTACCGGAAAGCGACACCATGACAGTTTGCCCACCACATCAAGAAAAACCTTATATGAGAGCTACAAAATCTTTATAAATATCAACAACTAGCCAACACTGGTGGCCTGTATGGAAACAGCGTTGCTCAAAATGGTTGAAAGTTATATCAATTTGGTCATTCAGTGGCAAACTACTTTATTGCCATTGACTCCCAAGTAACTATCATTAAAAGAGCCTGGTGACGCGAGCCTGGTTATCGCGGGCTGCAGCAGAGCACAATAGGCAGGACAAACCCCCCCGCTCTGAACACGCTCTAATGTAATCATAATGGGAGATTTCTGCATTGAGGTAAACACGTAATTAACTTGTCCAACTTGTTCTCTAGAACGCTATGCAGTCAGTTTTTAATTTTAATTTCTCCCTTTTTCGTGATTCTTGTCAAAAGGTGTAGTGCGCCATCATCACCCACACATCACATCAACCTCTGCTTTTTCCCTGCTGTCGCCCGTCCCCACATGCCGCGCCGCCTGGCATGCAAAACTACTCTGCTCAGCCCCATAAGAGTAATGTTAGGCAGGCACAATGACGATGAATAAAAACTTGTTACCGTAGTAAGTTGTTACCGTACTTTTGCACTGCTGCCAGTCAGAAGCTGTAATTAATCATCCTACCTGTCCGCCATGCAGTGCTGCGGGAGGATGAAAGCAAGCCATTCCAGTCTGTCCAAACTTAATACCGATCTAAACTCAGTACTGTATATGCAGCGAAATATATTATAGTAGCCAATGTGCTTAGAACAGCATTGTCACCTTGTCTTGCTATAGTATAGCGTTATATTTTACATGTTTGCTAAACTGCGATGAGATTTGTTTGCGGAGATGACGGCGGGGATGAACGTCGCTGTGTGGGGGGAGGCTCACTTTTAAAAGTCTGTAGGCTACATGGGCTCTATTTTCCCACTGGCCTTAAACGCAAAAAAACGCGCCTTGCGCCTGCCTCGGGAAGATAGCAACATGGTTTTAGGCGACGAAATGTGCTGTAGGTGCAGGCGTGACGCAGTGGCAGAATAGGCCAGAATGGGCGTTTCTACCAGTCTAATGATATCTTCCCTCCTGGCGTTAATTTAGCGCTTTGCGCTTTTGAAAACCAGGCCTTATTCATAGCGCTGCGGATATTCCAGTCACAGCTGCTCTGCCTCTGCTGATCTCAGTTTGTCCCCCTCTCTCTCTCTCTCTCACTCCCTCGTCCAGACAGGGACGCACAAGTCCGATAGAAAAAAGAAGGTGCTGTACCGTACATAGTATAGGCTTTCTGTGGCACACCCAATGAGCCGAGTCTGGCTACGCTACTGATAACAACATGACAGTTTTTTATAACATGACAGTTTTGAGCCTGCCCAAACAAATGTTCACTGCCTGGCTTCCAAAGCCACAAATGTGAAATCTCCCAGCATGCATTGGGCTAATCCATTTAGCTAATAAATAGCAACCAAATGAGCCGAAATAGATAGAAAGGTAGATCTAAATAATGTGTAATGTTAACACAACCTGCAATTGCAGAACATTTCAATATTGGACCAAATAAAACATCGAAATGAAAACCCTATGTTAAACATATATGTCATATTGGGGCTATATATATCCCTTGCAGATTTAACGTGATTTAGATGAGTGACAGTGTAACGCGGTTCTACTGTCATGTCCTACTGTGATGGCCGCTCCAATAAAGGATTCAAGGATTCAAGGATTCAAGATTTATTAAGTGTCCCAAAAGGGCAAATTGGATTGCAGGAAGCGTAGTACGAAGTACATACATAAAAACAAATAAGACAAAAAGAACATTGTAAAAGCAGTCTAGAGCAGCAGTTTAAAGTGCAACACAATAGTTAAAGTGCAAATGACACAATAGTTAAAGTGCAAATGACAACAGTAGCAACGATCTAAAGTGCACAGTAGAGATATAAAGTGCATAGTAGCAAAGTGCAGTTCACTCACAGCAGCACATTTATATCACAAGAAAGAGCTACAATGTATCATTGTATTAAAGCACAAGAGAAAAAAAAAGAGAAAAAACCTCAGTCCAGACCAAAGGGCAGACAAAGTATATAATACAGATATACTGTATTGTACCCCTAAGAATAAATAAAGATAAAAGAATAAAAGAATAAAAGGATAAAATAAATAAATAACAGCAACGGCAGATGGGGAGACATTACATTTGTACCCCAGCAGCGTTCAACGCTCTGATAGAGACAGGCACAAAGGAATTTCTGTACCTGTTCTTTTTAACTATGGGGGCACGAAGGCGGAGCCCGGAAGGAAGCAGCTCATATTCGAACCTCAGAGGGTGGGCATCATCTGATCGGATGGACTCAGCTTTCTTCAGCACCTGTTTATTACAGATCTGGTCCAGGCTTCTGAACTGGGTTCCGGCTATTTTTGAAGCCACCTTCACTATTCTCCCCAGGGAGTTCTTGTCTTTAGTACAAAGATTACCATACCAGCAGATTATGGAAAATGATATGACAGACTCCACAAAAGCACTATAGAACATTTTCATCAAAGTTTTATCAACCTGAAATTTGGCCAGCTTCCTAAGGCAGTAAAGGCGCTGCTGACCTTTCTTACACAGCATGTCGGTATTCAGATCAAACTTCAGCTTGCTGTCAATTACCGTACCCAGATATTTGTAGTCTGTCACTATATCGACAGGCTGACCGTTGACAAAACTGCTCTGGGGAACAGGGGGGGAACGTCGAAAATCAATACAAACCTCTTTCGTTTTGGAAACGTTGAGTTCCAAGGAAGCGTTTTCGCACCAAGAAACGAAGTCGTCAATGACTTGGCCGTGTCCTACATCATCATCGCCAAGCAGACTGACGATGACAGAATCGTCAGCGTACTTGACGATGAATCTGTTGGCGAAACGGCTGCGACAGTCGTTGGTGTATAGAATATATAAGAAAGCAGATAAAACACAGCCTTGGGGCGAGCCAGTAGAGGACAATAAGATACTGGACAGTATCCCATTGACCCTCACCTGCTGAGATCTATTCGTTAAAAAGTCTAGAATCCAACCAACGAGGCACTTATCCAGACCGAAAAAGCTGGTTAATTTCT
Source organism: Poromitra crassiceps (assembly GCF_964638095.1). Taxonomy (NCBI): domain Eukaryota; kingdom Metazoa; phylum Chordata; class Actinopteri; order Beryciformes; family Melamphaidae; genus Poromitra; species Poromitra crassiceps. The sequence goes on from NC_139623.1 coordinate 118,567,855, forward strand.
CGACCAGAATGTGTGGCTGGATGGTGTTAAATGCTGATGAAAAATCAGCAAAGAGCAGCCTAACGTGATTCTTACTGCCCTCTAGATGCTTGAATATGAGGTTCAGTAAGGTGGCTGTAGCATCCTGCACGCCTCTATTAGCACGATAGGCAAACTGAAGTGGATCGAGCAAAGAGTCAGTTTTTGTTACTAGCTCATCCTTCACTAGCCTCTCAAACTGTTTCATGACCAGGGAGGTTAGGGCCACTGGCCGGAAGTCATTAAGTGATTTTGGATTGTTGCACTTGGCAACAGGAACAAGAATGGATTTTTTCCAAAGGGACGGCACCCTCTGCTGGCGGAGTGACAGATCAAAAATATGGCTGAAAATGGGACCTAATTGCTCAGCACATACCTTTAAAATACGCCCGCTTAAGTTGTCTGGGCCAGGGCTTTTTTTAGGTTTGCACCCTTTGAGACGTCTTATCACCTTTTGCTCGTCGAAGAAGGGGTTCAAAGGGGGGGCCAGAAGGAGACTGTCTCTCAACACAGAGTGTTTCTCACTAAAATCGCGAGTCTCAAATCGACCATAGAAGTCATTAAAACTCTGAGCCATATCAGCATCAGACTGAAAACCATTTAACTGTATATTCTTCTTACTACCTACCTTGAGCCCAGTAATACATTTCATACTGTCCCAGGCGGAACCTAGATTATTTGTACGGAGTTGAGACTCTATTTTCTCCTTGTATTTCCTTTTACTTTTCCATATCTCCTGTCTAATCTCCTTCTGCAGGCTGCGCATCTCAGACAGTTTTCCTTCTCTGAAGGCCTTTCTCTTACGGCTCAGGAGCGTTTTAAGGGCCTTAGACACCCAGGGCTTACTATTAGGAAAGATCTTAATCTTTTTATCTGGAATCACAATGCTTTCACAATAATGGGACCAGCTACTAACAACATCAGTCAGTTCATCAATGTCTACAGAGGATTCTTGAAACATCTCCCAGTCAGTGGAGTCAAGGCAACCTTGCAGAGTTAAACAGGCATCATCGTTCCAGTCTTTAACAGTGATAGTCTGCACCTTACCACGTTTTAATGCTGTACGATAGACAGGAATTAGATGAATGCAATTGTGATCGGACAGACCTAAAGGAGGGAGGGGGATGGATTTGTATGCACCTTTGATGGAGCCATAACATAAGTCCAGTGTTTTATTGAGTCTTGTTGGGCAAGTGACATACTGATGAAAGTCTCTGAGTGTATTCTTCAGAATGCAGTGATTCATGTCCCCTAGAATGATATTGGGAGCATCAGGAGAAATGGATTGGAGTCTTTGTACAACTTGATAGATAGTTTCACAGGCTTTGCTCTCATTCGCCTTCGGATGAATATAAACAATTGTCACAAACAGCTGGGGAAACTCACGAGGCAGATAAGGTGGGCGGAGTGACACAGAGAGCAGCTCTATATCGGCAGTACAGATTTTCTCCCGGACAATGACAGATTTGCACCATCGCTTATTAATATATAAACATACCCCGCCTCCAGAGGACTTGCCTGTTGCCACTGGATCTCTATCCAGCCGGAAAGGAGACCCGAAGCCTTCAGTCTCAAGGTCCGTGTCCGAGTCCCTATCAGACAACCAAGTCTCGGTGAAGGCTAAAATACAGGCATCACGAAAGTCATGATTATGTCGGACCTGTGCCTGAAGTTCATCAGTTTTGTTACGCAGGGATTGAGCGTTCGATAAGATGATTGAAGGCAGCGGAATACGGGAGAGCGGCTGGTTTTTCAGCTTCAAACGAGCGCCACCACTTCTCCCCCGCTTCCTAATCCTGGACCTACGATCACGTCCCCCGGGGAGGTCCGGAGAGCCTGTAGACCGGAGCCCATCAAAGCTGGGAAGTGAAAGGTCAGCCGGAGGATCGTATGTGTTCCACTGTAAAAGTAGCTCCCTGCTATACTGGAGTCTGGCCGGGCGCTCGGGAGTCAGAAGCGTGTAACCCAGGCTCCAGACTAGGTGAAACGCCAGCCACGCCAAAAACGTAGCATAGTAATCCATGCTTGCTGCTTAGTGAGAGTCACCAAGCAGAGAGTCAATAGGGTCAATAAATTGGCCCTACTTCACATTTTAGTTTTACAATAAAAACACATTTATGCAATGACTTTACATAATGTAGGCTATATTTATGTGCATCATCCTACCTGTGCAGCAGGGGAGAAGAAAAGGTAGCAAAACGATATCATTCTGGACAAACTTTCACCAATCTAATCTCATCATAGGGATAGGCTATATTTTTCTAGCTGATGCGTTTAGAACATTCTTTTCACTTTGATCTTGCTATACTGCCCTCCAAATCAAAACCGCAGTAACTACAATTTTGGTCAAAATTGAGTTATTATTGAAATTGAACTTTTAGATATATCTGTTTTATCATGTGACAAATTTTCTAAGTTCAGTCTTGCTCTATATTTGAAAAAACAGAGTATAAAAGTTGCAGTAACTATGAAATCCAACCAAAATCCAGACAAAACTGCAGTAACTACACTTACTGCAGTTTGATTTGCTTTCACAGAGCTTCAGCTGGACTTAAACAGAGATAAACGCAGTAACTACACTTTGAGGTGTAGTTACTGCGGTTCAGACTGGTTTTTGGTTGGATTTTGTAGTTACTGCAATTTTCCCGCTCTTTCCATAACAAAGCTCAACATATCAATCACTCATAATGGCACAATCTGTTTAGTTAATCCAGTCAATTCCCAATATGAGAGCGCACTGACAGCTGTCAAATTGTTAATGAATGAGTCTCAGTGTCTTTAAAATCATAAATGCTGTATTCCTAGCTAATAATCCATAAAAGATCATCCAATAAAGAAGGGAATTGTGTTCTCCACTGGGAAGTGTTAATCTGGCTGTAGATAGTGATAATTGTTTAGTATCACTACTTAGCTCATCAGGACAAGCTTTTGAATTGCTGCATAAATTATCAGCATTCAGACTCAGTCTGTAATTCATTTTATTCAAAATAATTTTAATATGCTATGTAATATACTGTATATGTTCTTGTATGAATTATCAATCTGAAAATCTGATCTGATTTGTAAAGAAAACCTGTTCTAAATTAAGATAATAAAACAACTGTGCTCATTAATTAATTGTGTCAGAATGATGACCAGAAAAAACACCAGTGGTGAAGATTACATCAACTGACTTCAGGATACCCTGAATTTATCTGTTACTCATCCATTTAAACATGTAAACAATAAAACAATTAAATACAGATATGATATGGTATCGAAATCAAAACCGATTACAATTGTCTCATGAAAAACAAGACAGGAGAAGCACATTAGATTGTAGTTACTGCGCTTTTCCCTTGTACTACCTACAAATCTGTTTAAGGTAATACACAGACAGAGTGCCGTATCTGCATTTCTGGGGTCATACGTCAAGTAATTGATAATTGTTTTGCCCCAAAACAATACTTTAACGTATAGATATTTAATAAACGCATTGCCACTTTTCAACCTATATCTCATTTGGCTGGACAGTCAAAAAAAGTCAAAAAACTTTAAAGCCTTTTTTCTCAGTTTCAGTGTTGGCATAGTTACTGCGGTTATGATTTGTAGGGCAGTATAGTGTAGCGTATTTACATGCTTGCAGTATTTAAACTGCAGTTAGATTGGTTTGAGAATAATATGGAATAATAGCCTATATGGAGACAGAGGGGATAAAAGGGAGGGGGGGAGATCAGAGCCCTCGGCTTTTCTGAAGCCGGACTGGATCGCGCCGTGGAATTGGAGCTGAAAAGTGAAGCATGTGATTCGTTTACTGCACTTCCCCAATGAGCAGATAGTGCATAATTTTACACTTAAAAGGCGTGGTTATAATGCTTAAGGCCGTGTGTAGCGCCGAACACCAAGATATCGAGTGCGCTGGTCCACACCCACTAATCTGGGCTGCGCCTGGCACTAAGCGCAGTTTATAGGCCGATGCAACGATAGAGCCCCATATGTCTATGTGCTTTGGTGCGACAATATCACTGCATCTCATGTTCAGTTTAACATTATTAGTAGGCTATCTTATCTTATCAACGTTACTCCGAGAGTGAAAAAAAGAAAAGAGACGGACTGAGACGCAGATCAAAGGGCAAACAGGGTCGCAATCAGACCATACTAACGAGGCTCACCGCGGACACCAGAAACATGTCTAAATATACAGCAGCAGCATCCATTCACTGACAAATAGTCCGAATAACACACACTCACTGCTGCGCCACACATCTCTCTGCAAGTTGGTTGCAAAAATCATATCTATGCTACATTAAAAAAAGAAAAAAAAAGAAAAGAAAAAAAAGATTGCATCTGAGAGATCAAATCTCATCATATGGGGTCCATTGCCCCATGTGAACTAAATTAGGGCTCCTTAACACATTGAATGCCAGCCATGTTTTCATTCCTGTAGGTAAGTTGTGCCAGGGGTGTTTTTGACGATTCTGGCTCATTTTAGAAACAGACGAGGATTCTTTTCTGTTAAGAATTCATGAACACCAATCATCTAAAAATAACTAATAGAATGTGTGCTTTCTCTGTCTAAAAGAGTTAGTTTGCAGAGTTAGTAGTTATGTAGATATTAGCCGTTGAGTACAGCATGGTTTCAGCGTCTGGAAATTTATTCAGAGATAAATGGCTTTTTGTGAAACAGTCACTTTAACCATTCATTTTTGGCATCAGTAAGACCGTCAGACATTCTAAACAATAGTTTTGAACAGTAATTTCCTCCATAACAACAGGAAACACCCCTCTCATTCAAACTCCTCCCTCCGTGTGTCTTGTGTCCTCCTGGCTGTACAGCGGGCGTGTCAGAAGCGCTTTTGCTGCTGCCTGCCTGTGTGCCTGCCTGCCTGCTTGCCTGCGTGCAGACGCTCCTTGTGCGAGTCAAGATGGGCCGGGGAATGCGTGGGCGATGGGCAGATGTTGATTCTGGCCTTTCTGAGGTGTTTCAAAGTGTGTTTCACCTATGATCTATTTTGCAAATCGCTCTCCGCTCTCTGTGTGCTGCTGCCGGTGCGCGGCCGCTCTCAGGCAAGACAAGTCTTGAATGGATTACTGTGAAATCGCCACGGCATTTCCTTGAACGGCTTGGTCCCGCGGCAGTTTTTTCTTTGATTTCGGTCGTCTGGGGGAGCACTGTCAACACTTAGTGGGTCGGTAAAATAGATTATACACATTATCTTGCTCCAATAGTGATCTCGAAGATGTAAAAGTTGTTGATTGATGTACCACCGTCAAAAAAAAAAAAATGTTTATGTAAGACGAGTTAGCTCGTCCTTGGCACTTAAGCGCTGGATTATGTAAGACGAGTTAGGTCGTCTCTGGCACTTAATGTGTTAATATGAAAAAGGTTGGGAATGATTTACAGCAACACAATGCCATTTCCTTCCTTTTATTTCTATTTATGATTATAGTGGCTTTTATTGATAGTATTGTGTTACATCACCACATGGCCATCTTGGTAGGAAGATAACAGGTGATTGTAATCAATTAACAGGTGATTAACAGCTCAAGTGACACAAACAGCCAATGAGCTGTGTGTATTGTAGTGCCATATTGGTAGGAAAATCATGCTTGTGACATCATGGGAATAGGCTTGGAGTTGTGAGGAGCCGGGAAAGCGTACAGGGGGAGTAGGGGAGTTACTATCTTGAAATCCCATAGTCTTTGGACCACATTTTGTGCATTTTTGAGGGCAAAAAAAAAAGCAGGGTTGAGGGCACTTATGCAGATGAAAATGATACAAATGGTACAATGGTAACAGTTTGGTCTCAAATGTGGAAATTTTGACCAGAATTCTTCACACACCACCCCAAAAGTCATATTGGTTAAAAGCTGAAAAAAGTGTTTTGGGGGTTAGTTACACTTTAACATTGCCTCTGTGGCATACACACAGCTCGTTAGTTATCTGTGGCATACACACAGCTCGTTAGTTCTCTGTGGCATACACACAGCTCGTTAGTTCTCTGTGGCATACACACAGCTTGTTAGTTCTCTGTGGTATACACACAGCTCATTCAAGATTCAAGATTCAAGATTCAAGATTTTTATTGTCACTCCGTAGTACAAGTATCACGTGTGAAATTCTTGTGCTGTAGACTCCATTACAACATAGTGCAAAACATAAAAATAAAAATAAATAAATATAAAAAAAAAAACTTGTGAACATTGTCGTTCTCTGTGGCATACACACAGCTCGTGAACATTGCTGTTCTCTCTGGCATACACACAGCTCTTTAGTTCTCTGTGGCATACACACAGCTCTTTAGTTCTCTGTGGCATACACACAGCTCTTTAGTTCTCTGTGGCATTAGCTCTTTAGTTCTCTCTGGCATACACACAGCTCTTTAGTTCTCTGTGGCATACACACAGCTCTTTAGTTCTCTGTGGCATACACACAGCTCTTTAGTTCTCTGTGGCATACACACAGCTCTTTAGTTCTCTTTGGCATACACACAGCTCGTGAACATTGCTGTTCTCTGTGGCATACACACAGCTCTTTAGTTCTCTTTGGCATACACACAGCTCGTGAACATTGCTGTTCTCTCTGGCATACACACAGCTCTTTAGTTCTCTGTGGCATACACACAGCTCTTTAGTTCTCTGTGGCATACACACAGCTCTTTAGTTCTCTGTGGCATACACACAGCTCTTTAGTTCTCTGTGGCATACACACAGCTCTTTAGTTCTCTGTGGCATACACACAGCTCTTTAGTTCTCTGTGGCATACACACAGCTCTTTAGTTCTCTGTGGCATACACACAGCTCTTTAGTTCTCTGTGGCATACACACAGCTCTTTAGTTCTCTGTGGCATTCACACAGCTCTTTAGTTCTCTGTGGCATACACACAGCTCTTTAGTTCTCTTTGGCATACACACAGCTCGTTAGTTCTCTGTGGCATACACACAGCTCTTTAGTTCTCTGTGGCATACACACAGCTCGTTAGTTCTCTGTGGCATACACACAGCTCTTTAGTTCTCTTTGGCATACACACAGCTCGTTAGTTCTCTGTGGCATACACACAGCTCTTTAGTTCTCTGTGGCATACACACAGCTCTTTAGTTCTCTGTGGCATACACACAGCTCTTTAGTTCTCTGTGGCATACACACAGCTCGTTAGTTCTCTGTGGCATACACACAGCTCGTTAGTTCTCTGTGGCATACAGACAGCGTGTTAACATTGCCGTTCTCTGTGCCATACACACAGCTCGTTAACATTGCCGTTCTCTGTGGCATACACACAGCTCGTTAGTTCTCTGTGGCATACACACGGCTCGTGAACATTGCCGTTCTCTGTGGCATACACACAGCTCGTTAGTTCTCTGTGGCATACACACGGCTCGTGAACATTGCTGTTCTCTGTGGCATACACACAGCTCCTGAACATTCCCGTTCTCTGTGGCATACACATATGATATAAAGCATTCATACTGTCCCAAGGGAACAGTTTCAAGCCTCGCAAAGACACAACAGGAGACAATAGATCAGGTTCTAAAATGTCACTGCAGCCAGCTCCGTACTATAAGCTTATTTTACAGGATTATTCCAGACATTACTCTAAGCCTGCTTTGCAGAGTGCCCTCTCTCCCTTTTTATACAGTGTGTGTGCTGATGAGTCAGACCTCTTTAACTCCCTTCAAGATATTTATTGTGTGTGCTGTGCATGTGTGTGTGTGTGTGTGTGTGTGTGTGTGTTGTGTGTGCTGTGTGCTGCCACCCTGCAAGCTGTCTTGTTTCAATAAGAAGTGCTTGCACTCCTTATTGAATTAGCATTTAAAATAGTTTTTCACTGTTGAAAATGTATACATGGACTAAAAGTCATCAAATTTCCACCCAAACAATCTGTAGGAGGGAATATTTGTGTCAGTTTATGTATTAAAAAAAATAAAAATATTAGCATGCAGTTGTTTGAGCCTGTCCGCATGGCTAGATGAATTGTCTTCTCAACTTCTAGACAAATCTGTTGTTTTTGTTACACCAGACAAGTTCAATCAATCACAGAGCACTATTTAATGGATCCGCTGGTGGATAGGTAGAAAGCACAGTGGAAATATAAGGCTATTCTTCAAATGGATGTTTGAGTGAATATGACATTTTCACCAACATTGCTGTTGATGCACTGTCTGGCTGAATTCATGGCTCATGTTACCTTTCCGGTTGAGAGTAATGTTATGGTGGTTTGCAAATTTTTATTTGATTGGTGGCATGGTAGTCCTCAACACACAGGGAATCAGATGTATTTTAAAGTATGTGTAGCATTTTATAAATGAATCACTGAGAGATTAGTAGCTTATAATTACCCTAAACAAATACGATGAAATGAGAAGACTGCTGTAATGAAAGGCTGATGGAAAAATTACTTCTAAGGCTGTGTCGATGTCCATGTCACGTCTTTTGTTTTTTGTTGTTGTTTTTCTCTCACTCTCTCTTTTTCTCCAGCGCCCTCATGAATCTAAAAACCAGCGCCCTCTCCAGTCTCTTCAGGAAAAGCAAAGGGAAGAAGAAGCAAAGGAGCACAAAAGGCAGCTGATCCAGAAAAACGCTGCAGATGGTGTGTCCCCCCCCTCCCTCAGAGCGGAACGCTTTCAAAAGTTCATGAATGTTAAACTTTTCAGAATAGCACCGGGTGACTTGAGCCGCTTTTTCCAGACAACCAATAGACCCTTCTCACGGGGGCCATTTTGTGTCGAAAAGGCAGAATAAACACAGGTGCAAGCAAAACACTAATGAGGGTTTCCAAATTCCAATCATGGAAGTTGGAAACCCTCATTAGTGTTTTGCTTGCACCTGTGTTTACCCTGCCTTTTTGACACAAAATGGCCCCCATGAGAAGGGTCCATTGCAATGGCCGTTTCCCATACCATCCATAGTGACGGAGACGCTGACCGTTTCCTATAGCAACAACAATATGGAGAAAGTCAAAGTGTGCAGCTCTGCTAGCACACAGCCTGTGTAGTGCACACACAGCAGACTGTTAGCACACAGCCTGTCTGCACACACAGCAGACTGCTACTGTAGCACACAGCCTGTCTAGTGCACACACAGCAGACTGCTAGCACACAACCAGTCTAGTGCACATACAGCAGACTGCTACTGTAGCACACAGCCTGTCTAGTGCACACACAGCAGACTGTTAGCACACAACCAGTCTAGTGCACATACAGCAGACTGCTACTGTAGCACACGGCCTGTGTAGTGCACACACAGCAGACTGCTAGCACACAGCCTGTGTAGTGCACATACAGCAGACTGCTAGCACACAGCCTGTCTGCACACACAGCAGACTGCTACTGTAGCACACAGCCTGTCTAGTGCACACACAGCAGACTGTTAGCACACAACCAGTCTAGTGCACATACAGCAGACTGCTACTGTAGCACACAGCCTGTCTAGTGCACACACAGCAGACTGCTAGCACACAGCCTGTGTAGTGCACACACAGCAGACCGCTAGCACACAACCTGTGTAGTGCACACACAGCAGACTGCTAGCACACAGCCTGTCTGCACACACAGCAGACTGCTACTGTAGCACACAGCCTCTCTAGTGCACACACAGCAGACTGTTACACACAACCAGTCTAGTGCACATACAGCAGACTGCTACTGTAGCACACAGCCTGTCTAGTGCACACACAGCAGACTGTTACACACAACCAGTCTAGTGCACATACAGCAGACTGCTACTGTAGCACACAGCCTGTCTAGTGCACACACAGCAGACTGCTAGCACACAGCCTGTGTAGTGCACACACAGCAGACTGTTAGCACACAGCCTGTCTGCACACACAGCAGACTGCTACTGTAGCACACAGCCTGTCTAGTGCACACAGAGCAGACTGTTAGCACACAACCGGTCTAGTGCACATACAGCAGACTGCTACTGTAGCACACAGCCTGTCCAGTGCACACACAGCAGACTGCACACAGCCTGCCAGTGCACACACAGCAGACTGCTAGCACACAGCATGTCTAGTGCACACACAGAACACTGCTAGAGCGATGTGAGCGGAATACGTTAGCGTTGGAAGACGTGCTTATGTGTTTCATAGACTGTTTTGTTTATGTCTGATGCTGCAACTCTAGTGTGACATCTAGTGGGCTTAAAAAAATGCATATAGTGCCTTTAATTAGAACATAATTACTGCTATAATACATTGCTAAAATTACCATGTATGTACAATAATGTATGCACAGTAAATGTGGCCTCCAGCTGTGTTGTGTGTGTGTGTGTGTGTGTATGTGTGTGTGTGTGTGTGTGTGTGTGTGTGTGTGTGTGTTTAAGATAGAGAGAGAGAGAGAGACACACACACACACACACACACACACACACACACACACACACACAGAGAGAGCACCACACACAGCCTACAAGCTTAGACCATTCATCAGAAAGGAGTCAAGGCTCAGATCAATGACCATTTAGGAAATAAAATGAACAATTCTTTCCCAATGCTTCAACATGAAAATTGCTTTGCGTGAAACAAACTACTGCTGTTAATAATGACATTTTCACTGCGGTAAAGAAGTACAGGGAGTGTGTGTGTGTGTGTGTGTGTGTGTGTGTGTGTGTGTATGTGTATGTGTGTGTGTGTGTGTGTGTGTGTGTGTGTGTGTGTGTGTGTGTGTGTGTGTGTGTGTGTGTGTGTGTGTGCCGTCGGCTATAGTGTTGTGGGTAAAGCAGAGAGAGAGGCCATATCGACTCGCTGCATGACATTGAGTAAACCTGCCGCTGTGTTGCCGTCTCCCCTGAGTCTTCCTCTTGCTTACCTCTCCGGAGCCCTGAGCTCCTCTGGAGCCCTGAGCTCCTCTGCACCCTGAGCTCATCTGGAGCCCTGAGCTCCTCTGCACCCTGAGCTCCTCTGAACCCTGAGCTCCTCTGGAGCCCTGAGCTCCTCTGAACCCTGAGCTCCTCTGGAGCCCTGAGCTACTCTGCACCCTGAGCTCTTCTGGAGCCCTGAGCTCCTCTGAACCCTGAGCTCCTCTGGAGCCCTGAGCTAATCTGGACCCTGAGCTCCGCTGGAGCCCTGAGCTCCTCTGCACTCTGAGCTCCTTGGGAGCCCTGAGCTCCTCTGCACTCTGAGCTCCTCTGGAGCCCTGAGCTCCTCTGTACTCTGAGCTCCTCTGCACTCTGAGCTCCTCTGGAGCCCTGAGCTCCTCTGCACTCTGAGCTCCTCTGGAGCCCTGAGCTCCTCTGGAGCCCTGAGCTCCTCTGTACTCTGAGCTCCTCTGCACTCTGAGCTCCTCTGGAGCCCTGAGCTCCTCTGGAGCCCTGAGCTCCTCTGTACTCTGAGCTCCTCTGCACTCTGAGCTCCTCTGCACTCTGAGCTCCTCTGGAGCCCTGAGCTCCTCTGCACTCTGAGCTCCTCTGGAGCCCTGAGCTCCTCTGCACCCTGAGCTCCTCTGGAGCCCTGAGCTCCTCTGCACTCTGAGCTCCTCTGGAGCCCTGAGCTCCTCTGCACTCTGAGCTCCTCTGCACTCTGAGCTCCTCTGTACTCTGAGCTCCTCTGCACTCTGAGCTCCTCTGGAGCCCTGAGCTCCTCTGTACTCTGAGCTCCTCTGCACTCTGAGCTCCTCTGGAGCCCTGAGCTCCTCTGCACTCTGAGCTCCTCTGCACTCTGAGCTCCTCTGGAGCCCTGAGCTCCTCTGCACTCTGAGCTCCTCTGGAGCCCTGAGCTCCTCTGCACCCTGAGCTCCTCTGGAGCCCTGAGCTCCTCTGCACTCTGAGCTCCTCTGGAGCCCTGAGCTCCTCTGCACTCTGAGCTCCTCTGCACTCTGAGCTCCTCTGTACTCTGAGCTCCTCTGCACTCTGAGCTCCTCTGGAGCCCTGAGCTCCTCTGTACTCTGAGCTCCTCTGCACTCTGAGCTCCTCTGGAGCCCTGAGCTCCTCTGCACTCTGAGCTCCTCTGCACTCTGAGCTCCTCTGCACCCTGAGCTCCTCTGGAGCCCTGAGCTACTCTGCACTCTGAGCTCCTCTGCACTCTGAGCTCCTCTGCACCCTGAGCTCCTCTGGAGCCCTGAGCTACTCTGCACTCTGAGCTCCTCTGGATCCCGGGCCTACTGGGGTGAGGCAGCAGACTCAGCCTGCACTGTGGGCACATCATCCTCCCTGACCGCAATATGCTGCTCCTGGGAAGCAGCACGGCCCGGGGAAGGGCGGACGTGGCTATAATGCTGGTGTTAAAGGTCCCATTCCGTGCAAAAGCTGTTTTTACTTGTAAATGCATATATACTGCTGTCATCCCTCCCTGTAATGAGTGGTCACAACCTCAGAACTGCCAGAGTTGGGTTTGTCCCTATCCAGCTTCCCCCTGCAGTCTCCTTCAAGCCACGCCCCTTACACTCTGTTCCCCCAGACGGGTTAATGTGATGTCACTCGGTTCCTTAAGCATACTGCGCGCGGTCTCTCTCACACAAGCTACCTGCACCATTTTGTCTATAGCCACAAAATTAACACTTCTAGCTGGAGCGACGCCAACTGTACGTGATCCAGCAACTGTGGAGGTGCATTCGGTAAGTCTAGGCATTTTGAGATGTCCTCTTTAGCGTAGCAACCGTTAAGTTAGCGATAGCTCGTTGCTAACGTTAGTTGTGGATGCAACCTAGCGTGCTGGTCCACAGACGCCAATCTGATTGGCCGCTGGGAGCCTGGGGCGGGCTCTCCCTCAGCGGCCAATGGGAACTGTTAGTTCTGAATATATTATAGAAACAGACCATTCTTGGGAAGCGACGAGATGAGGACGTGACAACTCCGTCAGAACAAACGGGGTTGCTATATTTTCAACAAATTAATCCAGAATCATGTTTTATGGACCAGAGACACACGTTTTTAAGAGGTTACAGCTGCACGAATTGGGACCTTTAAGATGTCACACCTGCAGATTGGCTGGAGACAACTAAATGAGCCATGATGTCCTTTTATATATATTTATATTTGTTTCCCGTTAAAATAAATCTGCTCAAGACGCAATAATTGCAACTCTTTCACTCCATTTCTTATTTTATAATGTTATATTATTCAATGGGTGGGTTATCATTCATTCATCAACAGGCGAAAACGTAGAGTCCACAGACTGGGTATTTGCTCCCGGTAGATTAATTGTATGCCTTATGTTTTGGCCAATGCGACCTTCATCATCTTCTGATAAATCTGCAGTGTGTGACTCGACTTTTCCGCCTGTTGCGGATCATTTGTTTGTCCTGCACCTGCTAACCGAATGGATGTGCATGCTCGACTTTGATTTATCATTCAGAAATCAGGGAAAGGGGGTACTGAAGCAAAAACAAGTTTGAGAACCACTGCTCTATCTCTTCCTCCCTTTCACCCCTTCTCTCCTTGCTTCCTTCCCTCTTTCCAACCATTCACATGTATAGTTTCTTACCACTGATCTCCAGTGAGAGGGACCGCATCCGAGGCATTATTTCAGGAGGCAGTTGACCTTCTTAATATTGTATTTTCTGTGGAGGCAATTAGTGAAGGGAGGAATGAAGTATAGCGGGCTGAGTACAGCAAGAACCCCATTCAACCAGCTGCCACAGCAAAAACTCACGGAGGCTTAGACTATAACTGCTAATCTAATTAGAACTCTGCGCCTATGTTGGCTTGCTTTTCTCAGAAACTAACAGGGGAATGGGAAAACTGACAAATACAAAATGAAAGGATGTGTCTCTATAGTAATCACTTCATAATGCACAAGTCCACACACGTGTGTGCATGCGTTGCCATGTAAACATGTCTACACGCTAGGGACGGGACGGGGTCATGCCTATGTTCCCCGGGTTCTATGTTCCCCGGGTTCTATGTTCCCCGCTCCTGCTAAAAAGGGTTCTATGTTCCCCGGGTCCTATGTTCCCCGCTCCTGAAAAAGGGTCCTATGTTCCCCGGGTCCTATGTTCCCCACTCCCGAAAAAGGGTCCTATGTTCCCCGCTCGTATGCGTAAAGTCGGCAAGTGCAAACCACAATATCTCGAGGTTGTGAGACTTCAGTCACGCTGAAAAAGGTGCGCTGTCTCTGGGCAGTGGGTGTTGGGTGCTGGGGGTGAAGTGAAGGATGGTTGTGGAGGCGTTCGGCGGTGCGCTACTCGCCGACTTCACGCATACGAGCGGGGAACATAGGACCCGGGGAACATAGGACCCTTTTTCGGGAGCGGGGAGCATAGGACCCGGGGAACATAGGATCCTTTTTAGCAGGAGCGGGGAACATAGAACCCGGGGAACATAGAACCCGGGGAACATAGGTATGCTCCCGACGGGACCATATATCCAAATTAGAAATATGCGATTGCAATACAAAAAGTGAGAGTACATATCGCGGTGCAGAAAAGATAATCTGCTGCAGTAATCACAAATTAGATGGCTTGATCATCACAATTTCTCAAGCTCCCCATCCAAATGATATTATTTACATGACATTTTTAAATTGCTGTTTCGGGGCGTCCCGGTGGCTCACCTGGTAGAACGCGTATCACAAAGGCTTAGTCCTTCGCGCGGCCGACCCGGGTTCAAATCCAACCCGTGGTCTTTGTCACCGCATGTCACCCCCTCTCTCCCCGACTTTACTGTACTGTCCTACTGTATCTAATGAAGACAAAATGCCACCCTTAAAAAAGGGAGGTCTTTGTTTGCCACCATGATCAAATGCAGGCTCTTGTTGGGAAATTGTTTCAATTGCCACATGACCAGTGCAGTAAAACAGCTGATGCATGTGAGAATTGTTTCAATTGTTGGGATCTAAAATAAAGAGCCTGGTCTACTTAAGTGCCTTGAGAAAAGCCTTGTGATATAAATTGATTGCTTGAGATAAGCATGTCATCCCATCACTAGTACACACATAAACACACCACTCACACAGACAGAAAGGCCACTATTTGCATGCTCTTAGCAGGCACACCACATGTACAATCAAAAGTGTTTGAAAACCTTAAACAGCACCTGTAGTAGACATAAATGGGTCAAAAAGCAATTGAAAGTTGTGCAGAAAATAAACAATATATTGCCCTGTGTTGTGCTAGCTAGCACCCCTTCTGTGCTTCATGGTGGCTCAAAGGAGCTGCAGACTCCTTCTGCGCACATTATGCATTCAGACATTCACCTTCCACCTTATCAGCTGTCAAAACAGCCACCTCCAGCTTCCATAGAGGAACACTTTGACCACACATCAATGCCACGCCTCCTTATCAACAGCCTAAAAACAAGCTCCGACTTACACAGTGCACGTCAGCACCACGGACAGCGGGAGACGGGGAGATTGAGAAAAGTGTGGGGGAATGTGGGTCTGCAGTTCTGGGTTTGAGAGAGAGACTGGAAGACAGAGTGAGATAAGCATAAAGTGAGAGAGCGAGAGAGAGAGAGAGACACACACAGACAGAGCAGTGAGTGTGTCTATATGAGGATATCAAGGGGAGCAGAATTGAAGGGCCCCTGCTCCTCCTCCACCTTCCACCCGCACATCTCTGAAGGCTTGTCACACAGTGGCTCAGCCCGCCAGAAGACAAACAAAGACAGAGTGGGGGAAGGAGGAGGGAAACCTGAAGCAGAGATGAGTCTTAGACACCAAAGTGACGGCAGGACAACGGCCAGGGTCTGAGGTAGGTGACTGACCACATTATCAAACCCTCAAACCGCGACACTTAATGGTGACCAACAGCATCAGTTCTCTCTCTCTCTCTCTGTCTCTCTCTCTCTCTCGTTCTCACTCTAACACACACACACACACACACACACACACACACACACACACACACACACACACACCGTACATGTAGATTTGGCACACATCATGAAAACAGTGTTGCCAGCAAGATCCAGCCCCCGCACAATGCAACCCAAAACAACCCAATCTGACAACACTGCATGAAAACTAGCTTTATATAACTTTTCTACACATGTATTCCTCCTTGGCAATATCATAACGTTACCTTTCATTTGCTGCACATCCTCTTTTTTTTGTCTCTCTCTATTGGCACCTGGCCAGTGTTAGTTGGATCTTGCCATTTGATTAGCATGAGCATTTCTTCATTATGATTGACAGTTTTAACAAACTGCTCTGCTGAGATCTGCTCCATCAGATCAAGGGAAGAAGATGCATCACTCTGCTCACAATATAAGGGTGCTTTCTCACAATTGCTTTCGTTCCGTTTCGTTCTGTGCCCGAGTACGATTGATACTGGAGTGTATCCTCGCACGGGCGTTCACATACGCAAGTGTTCCATCCCCGGGCACGCCCACGCGTTGCCCAGACCACCTTTTCAAGTGGACCCTGTCACGGTTCTCTGTTCCACGCCCGGGCAACGCAACGTTCACACTCATAAAACAAACCGGACCTGGGGTCAATTTGGGGACAAGTGTGCTCGGTTCCGCTCCTGGGTCCCCAGTGTGAAACCCCCCTTAAATCTATTCATGTTTTCTACACAGTTAATATAATTCCATTGTCACTTTGAATGTTGAAATCAGGGACATTTCAGTGTCCAGAGAAATATCTGCCGGGACTCACGACACCCATCCAGAAATCGGGACTGTCCCCGACAAACCGGGACATCTGGTCACCCTAGTCTAAGGGATCCTGATGGCGCAGTGCACATTTTGTGTCCCTGCAGGGGGCGGGCACAGGGCTGTAATGAACATGCCACTGGTTGACACTGCTGCATGGTGTAGGGGGCAAGGCTGGAGAACAAGTGTACAAAGTGGATAGTGCATTGGGAGGCAATACGGCCGGGACACTAATCTATGAGGTAGTCACACAGCGTTCATATGGGACAGCAATCTGGCTGCTGGAACAAGTCCCACAGCGGCTGGAGGCTTTTAGGGACTTTGCTTTCAGGAAGAAGTGTTTATTGTCCACTATGTGAGAGTGAAGAAAACACACACCATAAAGTCTCAGTGAGGTGCATGGTCACGAGCAAAAATCCATTGAAAAAGATGAAACCGCACACTCCGGCTCAGATGCAAAGATTTAATAAACAGACAATGTTTCGGCCTGGTGGCCATATGACTTAACAAAGGCCACCAGGCCAAAACGTCTGTCTATTAAATCTTTGCATCTGAGCCAGAGTGTGCGGTTTCATCTTTTTCAATTGTCCACTATGTGACACTGCATTCTCATTCTGACAACAAAAGGCACTCTTTCAGAAAAAGAAAAAAAAACTAATTGAGAGAATTTATCCATTATCTCGCAATTACATTCAGATCATGGTTTTATCATGCATTTTGTTGTTTGTTTCTGTCCTTTTTTTGTTGCTAAGAATTTTGAAATCCTGGTGTGATGTTTTCAAAGTGCCTTTATTTAGAGCAGTGATCTTCACTATTTTTTTCGATGAGAGCCGCACTGGCAGGACAAAGTCAATAGGAGAGCCACTTTTACTGCAAAACACCAAAAGCCACCCCAACCAAGCACCTCTGCCTACCATTTTTTTGTGTTTTATTGTTTTCCACACACACATATGTATATATATATATATATGTATGTATATATATATATATATATATATATATATATATATATATATATATATATATATATATATATACATATACACACACACACACATATTCTTCTGAATTATATGTTTTACTGTTAATGCTATTTTTAATAATCAGAAAGTGTCTAATAATGGATCAATAAATAAATAAATAACAAACAATAAGATATAACAGTAAATTTGAAATTGTTGCACTTTTTTAATCAAATGCTTCAATACAGAGTCAAAGGAAATAGACTACATAAAAATCAATATGGCCACAAAGTGCTGAATAAATTCTAGTCTTGAATCTGCTGCAGTTTATTGAGTTGCTTCCTATCTGAAGGCAGGCTCTGAGTGAATTAGTTTAGTACAGAGTAGCTTACACTTTAATTTTGAAGGCGGAAAGGGGAAATGTGTGAACTGACGCTGGTCTGTCAGTCTGCTAGCGAACGCGCTACACTACATTCAGTCAGTGCTTGCTCGTATAGGCTGTGCTGTGTGAAGCAGACCTCTCTGGATTAGAAACGTAGGCTAAGGAGAGAAAAAATCAGCCATCAGCCATACCGTTTTGTCTGGTTTTCTGTGTGGAGTGTGGAGCGGCCGGTGGTTTCCCCTGTTTACACGGATGCTGAAATGAAACTCCCTCTGCAAGGCTTTGCTTCAGTCACTTTGTTGATGCAGTGTTGCCAGATATATGGTGAGTTTCCACCCCAATTTGGTGCATCAGAGGGCCAGCAACCTGGCAACCACGCAGTTTTTTTACACAGCAGTGAGGGACGGTCTGAGCAGGTTTTGACAGTATATTAGGCCGCCAACTAAAGCTTTGAGAGCCGCCAACTAAAGCTTCGAGAGCCGCCAGTGTCTCACGAGCGGTGCAATGAGGAACTAGGATTTAGAGGAACACAGCAACTGTAGGGATGGACATTTGAAGAAATGTCCTTAATCGATCATCGGGAAAATTAACCATCAATTCTCTGTTTCTTTTCTTTTTTATATAAAAAAAAATACTAAAGAAAGCGTGTTTTTTTCTGCAATGACAGCTTATAGTCCAACAACAATCCTCTTAAACAAGGCAACCAACTAATAGCGTTGTTTGTTGCAATGTGGATGTGGGGGAATATGTGATTGGTTTCGTTGGACAATCTCACTTCCATGGTGATAGACAGCCTCCATATAGCAGGCATGTTTCAACAACAGTCTATGTTACACATACAATATCCAGGTTACAGCATCTGGCTGGCTCACTACACCCAGCCCCGTGCAGAGCAGGAAAACCAGCTCACGGTTTCCCCCAAGGCCGACAGCCGCTTCCTGGCCAGGGAGAGAGAGGTGCCACTGGCCAGGAAAGAGCCATGAGCCATGAATAATAGCGATACTCCTGGAATACCAGTTATGACGAACCAATTAGCCTATGCATCTACATTAACTAAAGATATTCACTCGCCTCCTTTGACTTCTCCATGTTTTCCTTATATTTCTATGGCAGCCCATAGGCAGCTGAGTATTCAGTTTTCTCTGTGTCCTAAAAAAATAGGTAAATTAAATTGTGCAATGATCTCTCATTGCTGCAAGGCCAGCCATGTGAAATTAATTATCTCAACATCTGTTTGATACCAACGTTAGATCGATCAAATTCCACATGATTGACAAAATCTATAACGATCAATTATTGACCAACGATTAATCATGCTGATTGTTCCAAACAGCCATGCGATTCAAACTGGAGGGAATTCAAGAAACCAGAAGAACTTCGTACAAGCAGAGAAACATCAACCCATTTCAACCACGGTCCCCCCCCCTTCCTCCACAGCAGATAAACATCAGCCCATTTCAACCACGCACAGTCCCCTCCTTCCTCCACAGCAGAAAAGTTGGCTGAAGCAACATTTTTGGAGTGGGTTGCCCATGAGCAACCATACAAGTGATTGCTATGTCCTGCCTGTCAGTGCTGCACCAATGTCTCCACAGCTACAGAAAAAGTATAGCCAAAATAAATAGCAAAAGTTTTGTGCCAGAGAGCATCCATGGATTGCCACTCATGAACAGGCATGGACAAACCCTGAGAGAGAAGGACTGGCACAGTGTAGCCTACAGCGCTATGAAGGAGGGCAGGGTGAACTGCTGTTATCCTCTGGGGTGACCTAAAGGTCTTCAGCTTGCGATCACAATGGAATAAGTGTACCATGAACTGAATAATGACACTATACAATGCACCACCCAAATAACTCCTGCTCCTCTTATCTGCCACTATACATTAAGCAAAGTCTAAAGTCATGTTTTAAGATGTATATAAAAAAATACTATACTACTGTATATACTATAATTTGTGTCTGGGATGGTTTTTCCCACAAAAAATATCTTGTTGAAATCCTTAAAATGACTTCCCCTCCTTCTCCTTCATAACAACAAATCCACAATCTGTAAATATGCAAATATTGTTGATTTTTAAAGTCTGCTGAATACCGGACAGGCATTGGCTCCAAGTATTTGTGATGTCACAAATCATGCTTGTAGGAAATCACCTTTTCAATGAGCACAGAGAAACTTTCCACTTTCAGCAGTCTATGTGGATACAGCCTTCTATAGTGTCAAACTCTGCACAGTGAAGCTCAAACATCCAACTGAAGGAACATGGAGAAAGTGGAGTGGAGTGAGTGGAGGGCGTCTAACTTCTGTCTGTCTGTCTGTGTCTGTTTGTCTCATTTGTATCTATCTAAATTATATCTTTTAGCGGATTAGTGGATTATATAAATTAGTTTAAAGTATTTGTAATGCTTGTGCCTTATTGTGTCAAAAAAATTGATACGATACAAATTAAGTTAAATGCTCAGGAAATAGCTACCGTAAGTTGGAATTCAATTTATTCCTTGATAGTTGTTATTAATATTACAAAAGGCAGGTATGTACGCATTTCACTAAGTTTCAAGTTTCAATATTGCCGCTCAATGCCGTTGATACTGTAGGAATTTCGTTTGGTGAGCTCACGCACATCAAAGGACAAGAAGAAACTCCCTCACATACAATCCCCCTCACATGCACTAACACAAGTCCTATGTCCACCAGCTGCACTAACACAAGTCCTATGTCCACCAGCTGCAGTACAGTTCTGTGCAGCTGCATGAACAGACCCAGTAATTAGAAACTTGTACCACATACATTTCCAAAACTTTATCAAGTAACACCTCACGAGTTACCCGGTAAGTAAGGTGGAACTGTACTGTAAAAGGAAGCGTGGTTTGTTTCCCTGTTATTATAACTATTATAACTACCAGGTAACTACCAGGTAATTACCCAGTAAATACTTCTAATTACCAGGTAATTACCTGGTAGTTACCAGGTAAATACCTGGTAATTACCGGACTGTAAAAGGAAGGGTTACCGAACCTTCTTACTAGTTTCTCTCATGATTGAATTCAGATTAATCTAAATCTATTTGGAGGACCTCATGTCGGCCGACTCTATATCACGTCAGCAAACTATTGACAGTGATCAATGGGCAAAGCATGAATGTGCCCTACAGTAGCTTATAAACCCTTGCTATTAAGTGAGCGCTCTCTCTCTCTCACACACACACACACACACACACTCTCTCTCGCTCTCTCTCCATCCTCCCTCGCCCTCTCTCTCCATAGATGCGTCAGATGAGTAATTATGCCGGCTGTGATTGAGAGTTCAAAGGTCATCTACAGTCCTCTACAGAGTAAAAAGTTTGAAGGGGTAAATGTCATTCACAGCGCTGGCAGAGCCGTCTGCGCTGGCCGGAGGCAAGGTCGCGAGGTCTGACCAAAACAGATCCATCACTTTGCTGCCCGGCTAACAGGCCAGAGAGCTGAGGGCCACAGGTCACAGAGGAAGAGAGAGGGATGGACGGGGATGAAAGGAGAGTGTGCGTGTGTGTGTGTGTGTGTGTGTGTGTGTGTGTCTGTGTGTGTGTGTCTGTGTGTGTGGCTCAGTGTTGTGAAAGACTTCCCTTTAACGGAAGCAACCCTCCCTCCGGCATTCTAAGCCTATAGCAGCATAACTAGGGTCTGATGAGCCTGCCCTAACTATCAAAGAGGAATGTTTGTCTACTCTTAAATGTGCAGAGGGTGTCTGCCTCCCAGACCGAGACTGGAAGATGGTTCCAAAGAAGGAGAGCCTGGTAGATGAAAGCTGTTTCTTTTAATGGCATCAGATGTGTTTAGGGGTGTCCTGGTGGTTCTGTGGGAGAGGCTGCATACCAAGTAATTCATGGTCCTTTGGGGCAGCAGCAATGCTATTTAGACAGAGCATTTGTAACACCGGTATTTCCTTTGTGTAGAGCAAAGCCAAAGAAATGCCTGTGCAAATGCCATGGTAACCATGGTAATCATCTAACGCCTGTGCGGAAAGTGGGCGTGGAAGTTGGCCTATCAGCGGTGTTACAGTCGAATCCGAGGTTACGTAAGACGCCAGGCGTCAGTTTATGAGCTCTCATTGGTTACAGCTGTTAGGATCTGCCATGTCAATTCAGGGGTTAGTTTGACTGTCAACTGAAAACAGCTGATCCACTGCGTTGATTCAGGGGTAGTCATTGGCTAGGTGGACTGTCAATCATAGATTATATCGTGCATCGGTGTTTGGGCTGTTGTGAATGGCTGACCTGGTTAGAGAGTGGGCCCTGCCTGATGTCATTTCCCCCTGCAAAAGCAGGAAGGGGGGGAAATGTCATGCTAAAATCACACCCTCTTCCATGTTCTGCACCTGCACCAAGGGATTTCATCTGCCATAGATACAGTCAATGTCTAGGCGTGGTCAGGGTGAGGTAAATCCCCCCATTCTCCCCATTCAGCATAGTTAGCATTTAGCTGCTAGCCCAGCCCAGGCAGACAGGATCGGGAATTCAACCACCGCAGTAAAGGCACATCTGAACAGACATCTATGAGCCTGCTCTAGAATCCCCAATTCTGTAGTGTAGAGCCGCATCACTGTCCTTTGGTGAGTCAGCCCATTGAGATATGTTTTTTTACCCCACTCGTGCACTAGCCGCGGTAACATTTTGTGGGCGTTCCCACACAGACCGACTGTATCTATTAATTTTTCCATAGACATTTCGTAAAATGCCTATAAAAATAGTTTTAGTGGGTCAAACCAAGTGCACCATATATCTATACCATATATTAGAATCACTCTGAGGGGGGTGGGGGGGGGGGGGGGGGGTTTGGGTGTTCATTTGTTTTGGTCTGAGTGAAATGTTATATGGTTTCTCCTGATAATGATAACTCATTGAGTGCCAGCCACTTTTGGAGAACGGACGCTCCCAGTGCCAGAGTTTCAGAGCGTTTTCAGTGATTTCTCGAGGCCCACAGAATATTGTGTGATATTACTATGTAAACACCGAACACGCACAAAGAACGATGACACTCTCTTCTATCATCTACAAAAAAAAGTTTATTGATCCCATTTTCCGTTCTTTAGTTATGAGCCGGAGAAGATAGCTTGATTTAACCAAAAACAGCCATTTTTTTCTAGAAGCTGAGATAATGAGCCTTTTGTGAAATTAAACATTTCAAGCACATCACTGACTCTGAAGCTAATATTTTCTAATGTAGTCACACCTCAAAAATAATTTCCTTCAATAAAACAGTGAAGGCCAGGGAATTTTGTTTGGCAGAATAATATTTTTTAGCTGCAACCAGCAGCGCTGGCCCCTGCGTGCGCTGCTGGTTGCAGCTTCTTGCTGGTCTTGATTTGCTGCTGGTGGGCATCGGATATTCTGGCTTGCGTTTGCCAATCCTGTCCTGCTGTCTGGATCTGTCTGGGTCAGTGTTGTGTGCTGCTCTACGTGCCCCCCCTCCCCCCCCCCCCCTCAACTGCACACTCTTCCTCCGTATGGGAGTGTCTCTGGGGCTTTCTGCTGCGTTTGCTGTGCACAGTGAAAAGTGCGCTACATCCAGCTTTTTTACAGTGTTCCGCGTGTGTTTGTCACCGGCTCCCATGCTTCCAGTTGAGAATAATAACAACTCCACAGCTGATCATGCGGATGGGCTGTCGCAACGGAGACGGAGGGGCTCAATTGTGGCAGCAGATTGGCTGCTGCAGGCACAGCTAACGTTATGCTTCATACGGATGCGATGCGATTTCCGTTTCCCCAACGACTTCTTCTTTGTTTTTTCCTCGCCTTTCTGTAATCTGGAGAGCACTGTCGCCACCTAATGGGTCCCTAAAATAGCTTTTACACATTCAACAGCCACCATACTTTCACAGGAGATGGATCTGGCTTTGATGCACGTCCCACCATCAAAAAACGCAATTGACGACAATCGCCGTCTTTGGCACTCTACGTCACTAATCGAATTGACGACGATTATCGTCATTGGCACTCAATGAGATAATAACAATAATAATAATAATAATAATAATAATAATAATAATAATAATAATAATAATAATAATAATAATAATAATAAAAAACAACATTTGATCTTGATTTGTGCCATTTCACAGTTCCCTAATTGTTACCCCTTTCACCAGACCGTGACACAAATAATACCCAAACATTGCCAAAGTGGACGTTATTTACTAGAACTCCTGTCAATGATAGTCTGTGAGTATCCTCTCATTGCAAGATGAGCCAATTCAATCTGTCAATTCATATAAATATCTTGGTATTTGGTTGGATACCAAACTTTCCTTTGTACATATGGATCATCTTACAACAAAACTGAAGAGGAAGATCGGTTTTCTGTACAGAAGTCTTGCTTTTCATTTCGTACTAGAAAATCAATCCCCATTGTCTGTCCTGGATTACGGAGATGTGCACATGCCTGAAAACTCTTGATACCGTGTCTCACAGCACTCTGCTGTGATTCATAGGTGATGGTTATCTCACACATCATTTTATTTTGTATGAAAAAGTGAGCTGGCTGTCCCTGACAGCTAGAAGTAACACTGCCTCTTATTTATTTTACAAAGCCCTGATTGGACGGCATCCATTGTATTTGTCTCCACTTCTTACTCATGTTAACAGTTATCAGACACGATCACGATCTTACATTAGACTGTTTATCCCACGAGGTCCGAACAAGGAAAGACTGCATTTTATTTGTATGCCCCTGACAGATGGAATCAGCTCCATGGACACTTTAAAATTGGAGCAATTAACCTCTCTGGAGTCGTTTAGAGTATCCTTGAGAGTACGCTACACGAGGAGTGCTCATGTTTTAGCTAAAACGATTTATCATCTGTTCTTATTGTTTTTGTTCTTACCCTGTATGTCTGTAAATCTTTGTGTACAGCTGTATGTTCTTTTGTAACAGGGCACTGTTAGCTCACTCTCAAGGGGCCACCCCTGTATAAAAACAAAACAAAAACAAAACAAAAAAAAACTGTTAGATCAACACATCTGAAAGAACAGCGGGAAGCTGTGTCAAACAGGTTAATGGAGACTTTGTTTCAGTTCAAGGAGGCAAATACGACTACAAATATGAACAGAAACATCCCAGGCGTGGAAGTAGCCTTGTTTCATAACACAATAGCCATGCTGCATGAGACCCGGGTTCCTGTGGATCGCCCACCTGCAGTGTCAAGATGATCGTATGGGTAAAACAAGATGAAAGAACACGTGTGGAAATGATCATGATTCATTTGATCCTGGCTCTGTTACAGCATTTTGAGCTGTGTCAGCCTTTATAGTTAATTTGCATTGGTCTGAAACAGAGTGGAAAAGTTGACTTTGTTGCACTTGGTTCATTTAGGTTCAGACGGCATGTGGCTCATCGTTGCACATCAAAAAGGTCCTGGGTTTGAATCCACATCCATCCCAGGTCCTTTGTGTGTGGAGGTTGTATGTTCTCCCCGCGTTTGTGTGGGTTTCCATAGCACCAAACCTAACATACTGTACATGTCTTTGATGGTGGGAGGAAAGCGGAGCCCCCGGCAGAAACCCACATACACACACAGGGAGATCATGGGAAGGATGGAGGTGTGTCACACTGTTCCTATAGAGTTGTGTTAAATGCTAGTGATGTCACACAGGATAGTGATGTCACACAGGATAGTGATGTCACACAGGATACATTTAGTTGTACTTGTACGATGACAATAAAATAATCATTGAATCTTCTATAAAGGAATCTTCGAATCACATGGACTCACGAGTAGCTTGTTTACTGGACAGAGTTGTGGGAATCTGTCATCCTCAGTTTAAATCCACCACTCCAGCCATAACATAACGCGCACTCATTTAATGCACATCTCTTCCCTTTACACTCTCTCCCATCTCTGTCATTTGATGAAGCAGAAACGGCGTAAAAGATATGATGTCTTGGACTATTTTCAATAATGAAGACTACTTAACAGCCAACGCCCAGTTCTCGTCATATCGCAGTGCACGCCCCCTTTCGTTGAGGTTGTATAACCCATTCATTGTTAGGCTCGCCCCCTTTCTCTGATGCTGTCTCCTCACCCATTCACAGTTTACCACACGTGGCAATAACCAATCAGCCCAAGGTATTCCTCTCCAGCTGATCCCAATCACCTAATCAGCGTAGTATATCAGGGTCCATGTTTTACTCTGTTTGCTATGTGCTGTGTATGTGCCTTGTGTCATTCTCAGTTGCTGATCATCATCGCTGAAGCAATTGTTTTCGCCCCACCTCCTCCCCTGACCACCACCATTGTCATGACTCCTGATTGAAGAATTCCCCATGGGGGATTTCCTATCCTATTGTTCACTGACGACGCCCTCTCATCATCTCAGGAGAGCATCTTCATATCATGGAGTCATACGCTAAAATTTATTTGTTGTATCATTAAAGCTTGTTATACTTTCTACTAGTCTCTCATTATTGAAATGCATTAAAAAGTCTGTATTTCAACAGCAAATGGCTTTCTTTGGATGCAATGGTTCACAGGTTTTACTGGAGGATAGACTTGGCATAATGGCTGTATGACAGTTCCATGGAAACACTGATTATGTTCGTTACACCTCTGTGCGCTGTGGTTCTGCACCGCCGCGTTAAAACCAGTATTGATGGGAATTAGCATAAGGGTTGCAAGGCCAAATATCACATCGCTTTAGGCAAAGACAAATCCATATTACCCCAAAAGCAATCTATCAAATATGGTCTGCATAATGCTATCTCGCACATACCCTACAATACAGTAACCCCCCGATATCAAATGCGTAGTCATTTCGAGGGGGAGGGAAACACAGCTTCATTGCGATATTTAAGTGCTGACTCCATCAAGTCCTTAGAAGTTCAGCCAGACAGTATAATTGCTAATCGTTGTAGCTTGAGACACACCTAACAAGGCGTGCTGGGCCCTTCTCCTTGAGTACATGCCAGTCTCTGTGGCTCTCTGGCTGTAGTGAAAGTGATAGGGTGTCCCCCCAGACTACAATAATGTACATCTACAGCAGCTTCTAATGGGCTAATGGGGTGGGTGTGGAGAGAATGGGAGAGCAGCTTCCGCTCTTGACTTTGAGAGGACGAGGAAAACTCTGAGAGCGAAAGAAGGGAACGTAAGGAGAAAGACAATTAAAGGATGGCTTTACCGGTTTTCAACCAGATTTGTATCCTTACAATGTCAGTAGTATGAGTAGATGGGCAGCCTTTACCTCCCCTCAGTAAACCCTCTTGGCTGTACTCCCTTTTCATTCCCATTCACACTGCACCGCTCTGACGCATTTTACGCCACGACCGCGTCAGTGCATTACACATGCGGAAGGGCTGTACATTAGAACTACAACTCTTTTGTGTGTGTGCCCGCCTCTAGGGGGCCTCCACGTGTCTCCACAGCTCCGAAATCAAAACACTCCGTCAGCCATCTTTTCTGCCCGCATCGGTCTGTAGCTAACTTAGCTCACCATGGCTCAACCATGGCTGAAGGAAATTGAAGAGTTTGATATGGATGAAGATGATTTCCAAACTGTGCTAATAAACTCTGACATTCAGGGCTACCAAACGCCATATGAGCCAGACTACAGTGCAGAGGAATTGCGCCGTATGGAAGGAGAGGCAGTTGAGCAGGCCGCCGGAGACGAACCACAGCCCGGCCCGAGGCTTCCCGTGCCGGGGACAAATTCTGCATTGTGCCGCTGCCGCTAAATGTGCTCCGATGGATCGCTCTGCTACAGCGAGAGGCCAATTCCTTCTTGAAGAAGTCGCTGAATATGCCGAGGAACGAGAGGGATATGTAAGGTTACATAAAAGTTTTGGACCGTGGATCGTTGGGTTTTAGAGACTTTTTTGAGGAGACGGAAAATAAACTGAAAGAGACAGCCAAGGCCAGCAGCATCGAGTAAGTATTGGAATAGCAGAACATGTAACAATACATTACTATACTGTTTTGGTCTGGAAGAGTGGTGTCGGTGAATAAATTAAATAATTATGTGATGTTTTTCATAGCGATACGATACGTTTAACAATACGTAACTATACTGTTTTGGTGTTAGAAGAGTGGCGTCTGGGAATAAATTAAATAATTATGTGATGATGTTTTTCATACCGATACAACAATACGTGTAACAATACGTTACTATACTGTTTTGGTGTTAGAAGAGTGGCGCCTGGGAATAAATTAAATAATTATGTGATGTTTTTCATAGCGATACGATACGTTTAACAATACGTTACTATGCTGTTTTGGTGTTAGAAGAGTGGCGTCTGGGAATAAATTAAATAATTATGTGATGATGTTTTTCATACCGATACAACAATACGTGTAACAATACGTTACTATACTGTTTTGGTGTCTGTGTAAGGTTAGTCCTGATAGCTAGCAGTAGATTATCATGATAACCAATCCTTTTTTTGCATAATATTTAGCAGAACATTTGTAGGCCTATGTAACGTCAAACTTACACTGAAAATAGGCTTGCCGTTCTAATATTGTTTTTTGTTTGTTTGTTTTTGTTTTTTTGCTGACAGTGTCGCCTGACAGCCTATCAACATTTCCTCGACTGGGTTCTACAGGGCGAGAGAGGGAGGCATCGTTGTATTGTTTTGCCAGCGTGTGTTGTGCAGGCGATCCATGTCACCTGATAAACAATACCGTGGCTTCCAGCAAACAATCCATGACATAGAAGAACTATTTGAACTCCTATTTAGCTAGGCATACATTTTTCATTTTCTGTAGGCTACATCTTGGACAATACCACACACACAGAGAGAAATCAGCTGCACCCAAGCACACAGCATGCCATGAGCAGAAAGATGGAGACAACTCATCTGATCACTTTATTTCTTTAATCAGCAGAAGTTATAGCTGTCTTTGTCTTTGTACAAAGACATTATTTGGCTTTTTCAAATGGCTTTTTATAATGGCTTTTTGGAAATCCGCCTAGGTATCTCCCTACAAAAACCACTGCCAAATACTCATGTTTTGGTATTTTTTCATCTTCTTTGAGTTGGGATGTGGTAAGGCCTGTGGCTATGTCTCCATTGGGTTTCTAGCCATAAATACAACAACCACAGGTAACTGTTTACACTCTAAAAGTGTTTTTTATTCTAGGCGAGAATCAACCACTGTGTTTGAGCTGGTGTTACTCAGGGTCAGTAAGACATAGAGTCATTCTGACACTTGAAACAGAAACTTCAAAGTCTTACCTTTCAGAAAAGGTCAGGCAATTGTCTGTAACCCTAGCGGTTCAGCCACAGTAAGCATTTTAGTTTGGGTATGTCGTTTTCACCATTTTCTTCAGAAATAGGTGGCTTTAGAAGAGGTTAATGAACCTGGCACTTTAGTTTTTTG
Organism: Poromitra crassiceps; assembly: GCF_964638095.1. Classification (NCBI taxonomy): domain Eukaryota; kingdom Metazoa; phylum Chordata; class Actinopteri; order Beryciformes; family Melamphaidae; genus Poromitra; species Poromitra crassiceps. The sequence continues at coordinate 118,597,063 of NC_139623.1, forward strand.
TCGATTTTTGCAGCAATTGTTTATTCTATGACTTTTCATATAGACATATATGTTCAGAGTGCTCCAGACAGGTCCCGCATTTCAGGTTATGCAAAGCTCAGCTCTATAAATGCCTTAATCTGCTGCTGTGAAATAAATGTTTTATTTGATTTTGAATAGTAACGTTACCATTTTACAATTTTGGAGCCGGAATTGTAACATAGCAACGTTGGTCCAAAACGTTTCTTGTGTTGTTATTGGGCTTTTCAGAAGTTATTATGGTTAAAAAAGTCCAGAAATAGGCATAGCGGGTATATAACCTATGTTTTACGATATAAAAATATCATATAATTTTTTTTATAATAATAAAAAAAAAAAAAAAAAAAAAAAAAAAAAATCAGTCCCCTCCCCAGTTATAACCGCCCCCTAAGTCATTTCGGGAGACTGGTTCCGGCAGGAGGTCGGGAGCAGGCAGGGTGACCCACTATCACCAACCATATTCATCGTTTATCTGGAACGCGCATTGCAAACCATGCAGGAAACAATGTTAGGAATATCAGTACATGGCCACTCTGTAAACAACTTGCGTTTCGCAGATGACATTGACCTAATGGAAGAGAGCTGGGCAAGCTTGCAGGAGAGTCTAGATGTGACTGTGCAAGGGGCGGTGGCGGTAGGGCTGAAGATTCATGAGGGGAAGACAAAAGCGATGGTGTTTGGAACACCTGAATCAGATACAAATCTGAGAGTAGGTCCAGATGAGATTGAGACTGTGGAAGAATTCATCTATCTGGGCAGTCTGATTACGGCAGAAAATAATTGTAGCAAGGAGATTAGACGCAGAATTGCACTCGCTTCAGGCACCCTCACTGGGTTCAACAAGATATTGAACAGCAAGGACATAAGCACAGGAACAAAATTGAAAATAATAAACACATGTGTATTTAGTGTGCTATTATATGCATGCGAAACATGGACTCTGCACAAAGGCGATCTTCGAAGACTGGACGCTTTCGAGATGAGATGCTACCGGAGCATATTAAACATCAAGTGGCACCACAGGGTGACCAATATAGAAGTGGTAAACAGAGTGAACCCCGAAAGTAGACTGCGGCAGATCTTAATGAGGAGGAAGATGGGTCTCTTTGGGCACATTTGTCGCATGGACGACCACCGACTCACAAAGACAGCAACATTTAGCATGACTGGAGGAACGAGAAGAAGGGGCCGCCCTCGAAGATGCTGGATTGATGACATCAAGGAGTGGTCTGGCTTGAGAATGGAGGAGCTGATCAGGGCAGCGAGCAACAGGCAGGAGTGGAAGAATCGTGGAGATTAAGTAAAGTAAGTAAGTAAGTAATTTCATCCTGGCGCCGGCCCTGGTGTGTGTGTGTGTGTGTGTGTGTGTGTGTGTGTGTGTGTGTGTGTGTGTGTGTGTGTGTGTGTGTGTGTGTGTGTGTGTGTAAACAAGTCATGCGTGTGTGTGTGTGTGTGTGTGTGTGTGTGTGTGTGTGTGTGTGTGTGTGTGTGTGTGTGTGTGTGTGTGTGCATGCGTGCGCGCGTGCGTGCGTGCTGCTGGGGAGTTAGCAGATTATCTAAATGAGTTTAGAGTATTTGTAATGTTTATGTGGAAAAAGAGATATGATGCTAGTTATGGGATACATTGTTCTTTAAAAAAACTTAGTGTATTTATTCACATTTGTAAGATATTTCATATGTTGGTTAGTCAGACCTGTTAGCCACACTGTTCACCAGCATTTATTTATTTATTTATTTATTTCTATTTTGTTTGATCTTTTATAAATAACCTAATTTTGTGCTCAAAGTTTAAGAAATAAGATGTTGCTATAAACAGGTGATGATGTCAGACATAATGGTCTGACATCTAATGATAGACAGATAATACAGTACAGTAAATAGCTAGTGTTAGCCTCTGGCGTTAGCTAGCTGTTAGCTACGTTAGTTGCATGGGCGTAAAATGCCTGAATGACCAATTTGATATATCTGTTAACCAGTTTGAGTCACGTCCCTTTACTGTAATTAACTGAAAGCAGAAATTAATGTTTTGTGTGTTTTCTAGCTATTTCCAATAAACAGACATCTTGCAGTATATAGACTTGAGTATAGTACAGTATAAGGGATTGATTTGTAGAAGTAATTGAGCTGCACTGAGTTGAAGAATTTGAGCATGAAGGGAAAACAAATGCAAACCGACTTGTTCTAAACGATAGAACGAACGCTAGATTATGTTTCAACGCGTTTTTTTCTTTGTTTCAGTTATCTTTGATATTGATTCGAGCCTCTTGTCAGTTTGAGTCAGTGTTTTGAGTTGGCTGCATCCTGTGCTGGCTGGCTGTGTTTCCCCTGCCTGCCACTTGGCTGACGGCCCTGCCCATCATCTCCTATCGGTCTGCAGCTCCGGGTCAGGACGGGTGCGCGCAGCCCGAATTATTTTTGACACAATTCACTGTCAGGGCAAATTGGTGCAGCGGGGCTGAACCTGGATTGACAGAGAGGGATAGAGGCTAATGAGGAGAGAGAGTGAGCAGGGAGAGAGAGAGAGAGAGAGAGAGTGAGCAAGGAGAGAGAGAGAGAGAGAGCGGGGAGAGAGAGAGAGAGTGAGCAAGGAGAGAGAGAGAGAGAGAGAGAGCGGGGAGAGAGAGAGAGAGTGAGCAAGGAGAGAGAGAGAGAGAGAGAGAGAGAGCGGGGAGAGAGAGAGAGTGAGCAAGGAGAGAGAGAGAGAGGCAGAAAGGATGATGGGGTTGCAGGAGGAGTAGATGGGGAGGGAAACAGGAAGAGAGAAAAAGACAGCAAGGAGGTGCATTGGAGAGGGGGAGACGAGGTGCATTTGGAGATGGGGAGAGGAGCTGATGGAGAGAGGGAGAGGAGGTGATGGAGAGGGGGAGAGGAGGTGATGGAGAGGGGGAGAGGAGGTGCACTGGAGATGGGGAGAGGAGGTGATGGAGAGGAGGAGAGGAGGTGTATTGGAGAGGGGGAGAGGAGGTGATGAAGAGGGGGAGAGGGGATGATGGAGAGGGTGAGAGGAGGTGATGGAGAGGGGGAGATGAGGTGATGGAGAGGGGGAGAGGAGATGATGGAGAGGGTGAGAGGAGGTGATGGAGAGGGGGAGATGAGGTGATGGAGAGGGGGAGAGGAGATGATGGAGAGGGGGAGAGGAAGTGCATTGGAGAGGAGGAGAGGAGGTGCATTGGAGATGGAGAGGGGGAGAGGAGGAGAGGAGGTGATGGAGAGGGGGAGAGGAGGTGCATTGGAGAGGGAGAGAGGAGGTCATGGAGAGGGGGAGAGGGGGTGCATTGGAGAGTGGGAAAGGAGGTGCATTGGAGAGGGGGAGATGAGGTGCATTGGAGAGGGGGAGAGGAGGTGATGGAGAGGGGGAGAGGAGGTGATGGAGAGGGGGAGAGGAGGTGCATTGGAGAGGGGGAGAGGATGTGATGGAGAGGGGGAGAGGAGGTGATGGAGAGGGGGAGAGGAGGTGCATTGGAGAGGGGGAGAGGATGTGATGGAGAGGGGGAGAGGAGGTGATGGAGAGGAGGTGATGGAGACGGGGAGAGGAGGTGCATTGGAGAGGGGGAGAGGATGTGATGGAGAGGGGGAGAGGAGGTGATGGAGAGGGGGAGAGGAGGTGATGGAGAGGGGGAGAGGAGGTGCATTGGAGAGGGGGAGAGGAGGTGCATTGGAGAGGGGGAGATGAGGTGCATTGGAGAGAGGGAGAGGAGGTGATGGAGAGGGGGAGAGGAGGTGATGAGAGGGGGAGAGGAGGTGCATTGGAGAGGGGGAGAGGAGGTGATGGAGAGGGGGAGAGGATGTGATGGAGAGGGGGAGAGGATGTGATGGAGAGGGGGAGAGGAGGTGATGGAGAGGGGGAGGAGGTAATGGAGAGGGGGAGAGGAGGTGATGGAGAGGGGGAGAGGAGATGCATTGGAGAGGGGGAGAGGAGGTTCAAGATTCAAGATTCATTTATTTGTCATTTTTGTCATACTTGCATACAACAAAGACGAAAATTGTACCTCGCTAGAATAAGCAGTGGCAACTTAGTTAGACAGACGAGACAAAAGTAAATACAAGGAACTTTAGGTGAGAAAAAAACACATTCTATGTAAAAAGCTACTACTACTACTACTACTAAGGGATAAAACCATTTTAGATTAACAGATGACATGAGGGCCATGGTAGAATAAAAATAAATAGGGGATAAAAAACATAGTGCAAGTGTCACATTTAAAGTGCGATAATGTAATTTAAAAATATAAGAAAGGTGATGGAGAGGGCGAGGACGTGATGGAGAGGCGGGAAGCAAAAAAAGAGGAAAAAACAAAGGAAGTTGGAAAGCAAAATGAGAGCAGAACTCTTCAACTAATACATTTGAGGACGTTGGAATCTAATAGCCTCTGAGTCACACTTCATACAGAATACTCTCTCTCCTCTTTCTCTCTTTCTCTTTCCCTCTCTCAGTCTGTCCCATGTCTGTCTTTCTCTCTCGCTCTCCATCTGTCTCTGTCTCTCTCTTTCTCGCTCACTTCCCACACTACATGTGCACAGACTGTTATCTCCTGACTCTGTGGCATAATTTAATTGTGTGAAATCCTATATTCAGAAGTGTGTTTACATAGGCAGGCTTGTTGCATCTAAATTATATCCTATGAGCAGGATATCTGGCCTTTTTTTAACACAGAATGACATTGTAACTGTCGTGGAGCGGGTACTGCGTATGTGCGCACTGCGTTTGCACGCATGTGTTTCAGGGGTGGTGGATGAGGAGGAGGTGCATTGGAGACGGGGAGAGGAGGTGCATTGGAGATGGGGAGAGGAGGTGATGGAGAGGGGGAGAGGAGGTGCATTGGAGAGGGGGAGAGGAGGTGATGGAGAGGGGGAGAGGAGGTGATGGAGAGGGGGAGAGGAGGTGCATTGGAGAGGGGCAGAGGAGGTGATGGAGAGGGGGAGAGGAGGTGCATTGGAGAGGGGGAGAGGAGGTGATGGAGAGGAGGTGCATTGGAGAGGGGGAGAGGAGGTGCATTGGAGAGGGGGAGAGGAGGTGCATTGGAGAGGGGCAGAGGAGGTGATGGAGAGGGGGAGAGGAGGTGCATTGGAGAGGGGGAGAGGAGGTGATGGAGAGGAGGTGCATTGGAGAGGGGGAGAGGAGGTGCATTGGAGAGGGGGAGAGGAGGTGATGGAGAGGAGGTGAATTGAAGAGGGGGAGAGGAGGTGCATTGGAGAGGGGGAGAGGAGGTGCATTGGAGAGGGGGAGAGGAGGTGATGGAGAGGAGGTGCATTGGAGAGGGGGAGAGGAGGTGCATTGGAGAGGGGGAGAGGAGGTGATAGAGAGGAGGAGAGGAAATTACATTTCCGGAACAGTAAATTTCAGAGCACCCTCGCTGAAAAGTAAAGCTCAGAGCAGCAGCAAAAGAAAATATCTGGAGCTGACATAGCTGAACAGTCACGTCTCTTGCCCCAGAAGTGAGTTTCCCATTGATTTTCTCCATAGACATAAAAATAAATCTGTGTTTTAAGGCTGGAATCAAGCCAACCCCTGACCTACTGAATCGTGAGTGACCATGACATTTCACTTGGAGCAACAACAAATAATACATATCTTTATTTTTGTTGTCTATGGAGGAAATGAATGGGAAACTCACTTCCGGAGCAAGAGACGTCACGTGACTGTTCATCTCTATAGGTGTGTGTGTGTGTGTGTGTGTGCAGTATAAGAAGGGCGGTGCTCCTCAGCATGTGAGCGAATGTGGAAACTGAAGGTCTACATCCTCTCTCCATCTCTCTCTCTCTTTCTCTCATTTCATCTCTCTCTCTCTCCATCTCTCTTTCCGTCCATGTGAAACGTGACTACACTTTGATGTGCCAAAGACTCTGAGGAAAAACTTCAGCTCCCACCAAACACCTCAAACAGGGGGAAGAAACGCAAACTTGCTTAATGGTGTGTGCGGGCGACTGGAAAGGAAAGATACGGCCGATGAAAGTGAAATGATTTCGTGAATTGAGTCTGTAATCTACTGAAAACTGATTTTATTGCTTATGCTGTACTTTTCTTTTTCAGTGTTATGATTGAGATTCCAGATGTTAACTTGTGACAGTAATTGCTTTCTAATACTATCCAAATGCATGCCCGCATGCTTGCGGTGGCGGTTGTGGTGGTTTGATCCCCGGCTCCTTCAGTCCATGTTGAAGTTGAGCAAAATACTCAACCCCAAATTGCTCCTGATGGTTGTGCCAGTGTGGTAGCCTGCCACAATCGTTGTGTGTGTGAATGGGTGAATGTAGGCATGTGTTGTAAAGTGCTTTGAGTGGTTGGTAGAATAGTAGCCTCAACGTGAGACTCAGCCTTCATTCTTCAGACTGAGTCTCGCCGTAGCAAGTCCTCAGTCAACTGCATTCATCGTTGGAATGGTCTCAGCGACATACTGTACATGTTATCAATCACAATAAAAATGTACCTTACCCACGCACAATGTTGTTATCCAACGATAGGGACCAAGAGTATCCCAAAATATTACGTTGTTTTACAATACCGAGCCCTTATTCACATGCCAAAGCCAAAGCTAAATCTAAACTAGAATGACCGCACCGCATTTATGCCTCCGCCATTAGTTCATTCTTGAGTCCAAATCGCCATGAGGCAAATTGGAAGAAATTCCGTCCAGGCGCTCCTGAGATGTTGCATTACAGAGCTTGGAAATTGGGTGTGTGAGGTCACAGTGACCTTGACCTTTGACCACCAAAATGTAATCAGTTCATACTTGAGTCCAAGTGGACGTTTGAGGCAAATTAGATGAAATTCCATCAAGGCATTCCTGAGATCTCACGTTAACAAGCTTGAAAATGGCATTCGAGAGGTCACAGTGACATTGACCTTTGATAACCGAAATGGAATCAGTTCATCCTTGCATCCAAGTCGATGTTTGAGTCAAATCAGAAGAAATTCCATCAAGCCGTTCTTGAGATATCGCGTTAACGAACTTGGGAATGGCGTTCGTGAGGTCACAGTGACCTTGAACTTTGACCACCAAAATGTAATCAGTTCATCCTTGAGGCCAAGTTAATGTTTGAGGCAAATTTGATGAAATTCCGTCAAGATGAGATATGGCGTTAACAAGCTTGAGAATGGCATTGGAGAGGTCACAGTGACCTTGACATTTGATCACCAAAATGTAATCTGTTCATCCGCCCAAGTTGACATTTGAGCCAAATTGGAAGTTTAGTTTAGTTTAGTTTAGTTTAGTTTATTGTTTAGTTGGACAGGACAGTGCACATTAATAAAACAGTTTACACATATAGAATCATCCATACATGTCAACAGTAAATATGCCAGGATTAGCCAAAGCTAGTTTTCACCCGTAGTCCTTGGGACATAAAGAACTAAAAAACTATAAGGTAGCTACAGGAATAAAAAACAATACGGAAATAAGAAGCAATACGGGAATAAAAGCAATATAAAATAAAAATGCACAAGGGATAACAATACATACACAGGATAAAACCAATACACTCAACAAGAGAGGGAGACAAGGTCAGTAAAATAAAGTGCTGATACAGCACAATAAAGTGCAAAATCAAGGAAATTAGTTATTGGTTATGGGTGCAATGTTGGTTAGTTTTGAACCATTCCTTAAGGTGGGGTATGTAGTGCACTCCCTTACTGCGGCCGGGAGACCGTTCCATACCTTACCGCCCACGATGGACAAAACGTTTCTCCCAAATGCAGTGCGTCTGTGGGCCCAACTCACAGTCTCCTCTTTGACATGCCCTGGTAGTCATGCCCTCCACGGACCTCCACTTAAAAAAATATCCCAGAGGGGGTGGGGCAAGTCCATGGAGACACTTAAAAACAAAGCAGGCCTGTCTAAAGGTTTTAAAATTGTCAAAATCAAGGAAATTATGCTTTTTTAAAATGCTACAGATATGGGCGGAGATGGGTTTTTTGTCGTAGATCTTTAGGGCTTTTTTAAAAAGAGATTCAATCGGCTTAAGAGCAGTTTTACAAGCCAAGGACCAGCTCGTTAGGCAGTATGCAGTATGCAGATGTGGGAAAAGATCATAGAGTGAAGGAACATCAAGGCAGCATCGTCAGTCAGGAAATTTCTGATTTGTCTGAAGTTCGCCAGGTTGTATCTAACTGAATTGGTCACTTTCTTAATGTGCTTTTGAAAGGTGAGGGTTGAGTCCAAGGTGACTCTGAGATATTTGAACTTGTTTACTAGCGAGTTCCTCACCGTTCAGGAACACACCCGAGTGAGTGACAGTTTTGTTATTTCTTTTTGCGAACATCATACAAATGTTTTTTTTGTATTTAGGAGGAGACAGGAATCTTTCAGCCATTCCTGGACGTGGACCATCGCTGCCGTGAGGGCTTGTGCAGCTTGTGCAGCGTTTGCACAAGCGTTTGTGCAGCGTTTGCTGCAGCCGTAAAGATTACGGCGTCGTCCGCATATAACTGTGCATGGACATTTTTACATACATCAAAGAAATCATTAATATACAAAGAAAATAAGATCGGGCCGAGAATTGATCCTTGAGGGACCCCTACTGGACAGTCTATGAATGGTGATTTGGCCCCATTGATCACCACGCACCTGCAAAAAGCATAGTTAACTGTTAATAAGTGCATAGTTAACTGCTAATAAGGTAATGACAAACGATTTATTAGACTTAATAAAGTAACAAAATCAGCTAGTAAAGGTGGTTATAAAGTGCTTATAAATGTCTTATAAGCTACCAATAAATATGTTTATAATGCCATTATTAACTTATATAGTATTATTAACATAATAATAGTGTTAATAAGCACCTTATAAGAGCCTTATTACATATGAATTAACGCTTATTAATAGAACCTTAATATAAAGTGTTACCACTGTTGTTTAATGCATTTTGTTGCTGTTATAAACACAAGACAGCCAAATGCAACAATTTCAAAAATCCCATCTCTTGCCACGAGGGGGTGCTACAGCACCCTCAGCACCCACCTTCACGCTCCCTTTATTATATTCTAATTTATAAAGAATGATTTGAAGCAGGGTGTAGAAGCCATTTCCAGAGTTAAGTGTAATTGGGACCACCAAATTGTTCCAGTAGGAGTCACCATTATGTTTTGGGTCACCAAACTGTAAGTAGGAACTTTCACTCAGGTGACAGGCCAATGTTTACATTATTATTGTCAAAACTATTCGCAAACTATGTACAAACAAACTAACTATTTACAAAACTATTGCTATATTTCCAAGATGTTTAGTCTTATTCAAACTCAAACTGAAAAGTGACAAAGAAAACTACTTTGAAAGCAAATTGACTTACCCGAAAAATAAATAAAAATCCTTCATCCAGTTTAAAATAATCAACTCCATAACATTTCTTTTCATTGGATGATCTTATTTCTCAAATCAAATTAAAGACTAATCCAGTGAGACTTCTCACCATAGCTACAAACTATACTTGTCATTTAGCCTTCAAAACTATTATATTTACAAGACGTGTAGTCCTATTCAAAGTCGGAGCAGTGCTTGTGGACAGTACAGGAGCTCTAACGTTATCCGGAGCCTCTGCTGATGTGCTGGCAGCAGCATCGCTAGAGACAGAAGCAGCACGGGGCTTTGGGATAACAAACCAATACATCATGAACGCACAGCAGCTGCAAGAGTGTTGTAAAGGGCTCATTATACTCGAGCAAGCTCCGTGGGGTGGAGCTCCGCGAGTCACCGTGCGGACCTCAGCCCGTGAAAAGTCACAATGAAACGCTATTATGTGCAGTACTGAGTGCAAACGACCGCACATCAGCACATGAATGAATCAAGTCAAGTCAAGTCAAGTTTATTTTTTCTGTGTCCGGTATTTTCTGTGCAATTTTTCCATTGGCTGGGGGTGAAAATAAACATATTTTCCTAACTTTTGATTGGGCAAGAATCACCAAACTTGTTTTTACTGAAAGCCATTTCAGTTCTCAGCCCTGATAGCCTACTCTGTGCTGCTTTTAATCTCTCTCAATCATTCTCTCAACACAACACATTTACTTGGTGAAATGACTAAAAACGAACAGTTGCAAATCAAAGTTTAGCCTACCACATGGGTCAAGAATAGTGGTGAAAACACAGCTCAGTGTTCAGGGCTCAGTGGCTTGAAAGTGGCCATGTTTGGAGAGAAGCCGTGCGGAGGTCGCGCTGTGAGAAAAATCTTCAGGTACACGGTGGGCGCCCTACGGAGGTAGCGCCCAACCACACCCAACACATTTACGTCATTTGACGCGCCCGACGCAACGCATGAGTCGAGAGGACTTTGGAAGCGGGCTGAAGCTCAGTGCCCACCCAATCAGAAGCTAGAATTGCTACCGGTATTTTCTGTGCAATTTTTCCATTGACTGGCGGTGAAAATAAACATATTTTCCTAACTTTTGATTGGGTGGGCAAGACTCATGTCTGGGTGGGCATTGCCCACCTCTGCCCATAGCTATAATCGGCCCCGGTTACAAGTTCTGAAAATGTGTGCCTTCGTTACTTATTCCAGCTAAACAGTATCGGTTGTTCATATTGTCTATGAAAGGCAGCTGTACTCGGCTAACGTTAGCATTAGCGAGCGCTAACAGTGCTTTACAACCGATGCTGGAATGAGACATATTTTCAGAACCACTTCAGTCCTACATCCTTGCTCACTTCCAAGTCATCTCATCTTTTATCTTTTATTGCGGTCCCGAATCCGTTATTCCATGAGACTGGTGTGCTAGCCAGGGAGCCCAGAGAGATTCAGCTCCAGCAGGCAGGACAAGACTGCTGCGGCTGCCCTGCTGTGATGGCCGTTTGCCAATCCGCGACTACAGTATATAGGGGTGGAAAAACCCTCCTACAGGGCCAAACAACTCCTCGGATTGGCGTGCAGCAGAGTAGACGTCACTCAACAACACTGGCGAGTATCGGGGAAACAAAACAAAACAAAAAGCAAAACATTTTTCTGGTTTTTTTATTTGAAAAGTTTTTCTGTTTTTTTTGTTTTTTTTGTCGCTCACGCCGGCCAAAAATACAGCATGTTGTGGTTTTTGTCCAAGAAATAATTAAAGGAATCATTTGTCTCGTGCGATCGTATCATGAATTATATTGAGTTATGAGTTGAGTGTTACATGGCAGCGCTTGCCCCTCCCTCATTACCACCACTGAGGTGCCCTTGAGCAAGGCCTTAACCCCAACTGCTCCAGTGGAGCTGATCAGTGGCCAGCAGATCAGACTGTGGTTGTACTGGTCAGCTTCCAGGTATGAATGTGTGTGTGAATGTGAACAGGGCACTCCTGAAAAAGAGATCATTGCTCTCAGTGAGACTCCCCCTGTATAAATAAAGGTAAAAAAAACAAAAAAACATAATGGTCATATCTGTATCTACTGTCCACCACAACAATGGGTGCTATTCACTCATGCAGTATTATGGGAGCTTGTGTTTGCTTAGTCTCTGTGCTTTCTGCTATGAGTCAGAAGGAAATGAACAAGGAAAATTGCTGCTCAAAGGATGACACTTGAACTTGGGGTGCATCCTCTTGGCTTCTTCAGGCGGTTGCTTGTTAAAATCTTTTCTCTGGTGGATTGGTGGTGCAGCTTAGATCTGTCCCTCTGAGCTAGGCATGATCCAGTGGCAGCAGATGTCGAAGATCATTACACCCTCGTTCTGCACAGGGGACACGTTAAGGAGCCTGTGCCTCTGGGGAATCGATGCACTCTCCTCTCCTCCATTCAGTTCACTTCAGTTCTGTTTGGGTCAACTTATAGTCTTTCTGTCTCCTCCTGGCTGTCTGCTTGGAGGCAATGTAGAGAGTGCTGAGCTGTGAGTGAGGGATTATGTAATCTGCATCTCTGTCGATCACAAGGGGACTCTGGGGCCCCGGCAACCCAATGTGCCAACCCTACCTAGCCACTGACTCTGGAAACCAACTGTACGGAAGACAATGAGCATCCATCCATAAACATAACATACATACAAAGCCTGGAGGGGCCTTGGACAGGTTTTTCTTTCTTCAGTGAAAACTGGTCAAAGGAACTGATTTAGGCTCACCATTTTTCATCCATTTAGGCTCATGGTCGCTGTTGGGGGAATACATAACTCCATTGGAGATCTTCATGTTTATCTCTGGGCTGATCAAACCCTTTCTAAACCCACTGGATAACGCAACGCAGTCTCACAGAAAATTGTAAAATAGCAACATTTTGGACCAAGTTGCTATGTTACAATTTCGGCTCCAAAATTGGAAATGGTAACTTTTTAGGTTTAGGGTTAGGGTCTGGGGAGAGGTTAAGTTTGATATATTTTAAGTATATTAAGGGTTAGGGTTAGTTAGGGTTAGGGTTAGGGTTAGGGTTAGGGTTAGGGTTAGGGTTAGGGTTAGGGTTAGGGTAAGTTAAGTTTGTGATTTATCTTTGTTTAATCTGCAATAGCCCCCAGAGCCAATTGAGCAGCATCTGTAAGCTCCTGAAAAGCTGACATTTTAGAGATACAAGGTTTTCACCTGACATCAGCAATATGATATTGGATGACTAATTGACCAATGTGCGAGTCCCCTAGGCATTCACACGTAAAGACAGATACAGTAGGTAGGATATAGTACAGTAGTCCCCTAGGCATTCACACGTAAAGACAGATACAGTAGGTAGGCTATAGTACAGTAGTCCCCTAGGCATTCACACATAAAGACAGATACAGTAGGTAGGCTATAGTACAGTAGTCCCCTCGGCATTCACACGTAAAGACAGATACAGTAGGTAGGCTATAGTACAGTAGTCCCCTAGGCATTCACACGTAAAGACAGATACAGTAGGTAGGCTATAGTACATTAGTCCCCTCGGCATTCACACGTAAAGACAGATACAGTAGGTAGGATATAGTACAGTAGTCCCCTAGGCATTCACACGTAAAGACAGATACAGTAGGTAGGCTATAGTACAGTAGTCCCCTCGGCATTCACACGTAAAGACAGATACAGTAGGTAGGCTATAGTACAGCAGTCCCCTAGGCATTCACACGTAAAGACAGATACAGTAGGTAGGATATAGTACAGTAGTCCCCTCGGCATTCACACGTAAAGACAGATACAGTAGGTAGGCTATAGTACAGTAGTCCCCTAGGCATTCACACGTAAAGACAGATAGAGTAGGTAGGCTATAGTACAGTAGTCCCCTAGGCATTCACACGTAAAGACAGATACAGTAGGTAGGCTATAGTACAGTAGTCCCCTAGGCATTCACACGTAAAGACAGATACAGTAGGTAGGCTATAGTACAGTAGCTAGCTATCGGCCCCACTGTCTAGCATTGCTTTGTTGTTGTTGTTCCTTGGCGTACGGCTCATTGGCAAAGTGTTTGTCGTCACCAGTTTGTTGACACAAATTCTCACAAAGCACAGTGACGCGGGGAAATGCAGCCTCATTCATTTACACCCTAATTTAGCAAAAGTTTGAATTCAAAAGTTCTGTCTGTGCATTGAGTACAAACCAAATATGTTCTAAGAAGTTATAAATATACTAGGCCGTAAGACCATAATACCATTCCATAACCTCAGAGATTTCTCACAGTCTTTTAAGTGACAGTCAGTCACAGTTTCTTAGTTTTGAGCATGCTGTAAACAGGACTTTAGTAAAGGAGATGTCCTTGCATTGTTGTCAGCGCTGATGAAGACTTCGTGCTGAAACGCGTCCGTTGTGCTGTTGTCTGTTCCAGATGCTCATTAAATACTGAAAAGACATCATACCATAATCTCCGCGCTGCACAGCGCAGAAACGTCATTACGCACGGACGTTCCCTGCCTGGACATCAAATTCTGCTGCTAAAATTGGGTAACCAGCAGATTATTCGGCGAGGCAATCAACGATAATTCACTGAGACACTTTTATCACATGCAAGGACGGGTTATGGTAAATTAATCGAGAAAACGGCCGATCTGGCAGCTCAGTGTTTCACCGAGTTTTAATTGAGGCCACTGTAAATCCTCCATTCTTTTATTTTGTCTCCGCCGTTTACCCGCTGCAAACACGTTTCTATTGTCCCACCCCAGTCAACAAAATAACCTGAATTGCATCAAAACACAGATGTTTCTAACAAGTATTATGATGTGATGGTGTCGGCAGGGGCGGACTGGGACCATAATTCAGGCCGGGCATTAGATACCAAGCAGGCCAGGCAAATACAGGCCGACGCGCCTAAGGTCGCCAGTGAAAAAACGGCCCAATTTGGGCCATTTGAAGTAAAAGATTTAGTGAATATAATGCTAACGCGATGATACATGTTACCTATTTGTTCACTAATAGAAACATCAACATTGCCTTGATAACTGCAAGTATAATATGAAGAAGTAAAACCAAAAACATGCCTCTGTACAAACGCTTCACAGCAAACTGTATTTAACTCATTGAGTGCCAATGACGACTTTAGTCGTCAATTCGGATAGTAACGTTGAGTGCCAATGACGACTAAAGTCGTCAATTACGTTTTTTGACGGTGGGACGTGGATCAAAGCCTATTACATCTCCTATAAAAATATGGGAGCTATTGAAGGTGTATAACCTATTTTACAGACCCATTAGGTGGCCACAGTGCTCTCCAGATTAGAGAAAGGTCAGGAAAACAGCAGGAAAAAGCCCCGTGATGAAAGAGAAACCGCTCATGCTGCAGCCAGAGCCATATAGATGGCTCTGGCTGGAGCTGACGTTGGCTGCGAACAGCAGTCAATCCGCGCCCACAACTGAGCCTCTCTGTCTCTGCTGTATAGTTTCTCCACACGATTAGCCGCCAGAAAAGCAGCACCCGACGCCGAAGGGCCAAACCATTCTCAGCAGTCCGGTTTGGCTTTTCCGTGTCGCGCTGGGAGCCGGCGCACAAAAACGGAGCACTCCGAAAATAGACCTGGGTGCGTGAGGCTGTGTGTTAGTGTGGGGAGGAGTTTGCAGCTGAGGGGGGGAGAGGGGGGTGGGGCACGCAGGGCACCACACAACTACACCACGTCACTACATCAGAAAATATTAGCTTCAGACTCAGTGAATGTGCTTGAAATGCTTCATTTCACAAAAGGCGGAATATCTCAGCTTCTAGATGGAAACGCCTGTTTTTGCTGTTTTCGACCTATCTTCTCCGGCTGAGTGACCAAAACCAAGATGTCTTGAGACATTTTGTATGGTCAAGATGTCTCAAGACACCTTGAGACTTAAACTGAAGACATGCAGTCATGTCTTAAGACATGAAAGTGCACGTCTTGAGACATAAGAGATAGATTGTCTGTGTCTTGAAGACATTGAACATCTTAAGACACATTTTCTATGTCTTAAGACATGAAAGTGCACGTCTTGAGACATACGATTTTCCGTGTCTTCAAGGCTGAATATCTTAAGACATTTTCTATGTCTTAAGACATGAAAGTGCACGTCTTGAGACATACGATTTTCTGTGTCTTCAAGACTGAATATCTTAAGACATTTTCTATGTCTTAAGACATGAAAGTGCACGTCTTGAGACATACGATTTTCTGTGTCTTCAAGACTGAATATCTTAAGACTTTTTCTATGTCTTAAGACATGAAAGTGCACGTCTTGAGACATACGATTTTCTGTGTCTTCAAGACTGAATATCTTAAGACATTTCCTGTGTCTTAAGACACTGCATATCTTAAGACAGTGGTTCTCAACTGGTGTAGCCTCAGGACCCACTATTTTCCTTGTCATGAAGTCACGACCCAAATTTCAGATTTTTTTTTAAACCACTCAATTTTATTGCACAGAAAATAGCCCATTAATTTAATACACAATGCCTTCATGCACTGTTATAAACCTCAAATGAACAAAAAAGTGCAACAGAAGTGCAACTAGGGCTAAAAACCAATTGAAATAAGGCAGACTTGAATTACAGGCCTATATGTTTTTAAATTTAAACAAGTCAAACTGGTCATGCTCAGAAAGTCTTATTTGAACTGTATGAAATATGAAATAAAAGGCAGACTTATCTTGAATTGCATGCCTATATGTTTTTAAACAAGTTAATAATAATAATAAAACAAGTTAACCTGGTCATGCTAATCCAGTTTCAATAGTCTGAATTTAACTAATATGAAATGAAAAGCCAGACTTCTCTTGAATTACAGGCAGAGCATATGCTTCAGCTTGTTAAACAAGTAAAAGTGGTCAGGCTAATCCAGTTTCAATAATCTGAATTTAACAAAAAAAAATAACAAAAAACAAAAAACAATTTGGCCAATGTCCGCGACCCAATCAAAACGGCCCCGCGACCCACCTTTGGGTCGCGACCCACCAGTTGAGAAACGCTGTCTTAAGACATAACTTTGCCTTTTTTAAAGCAGCTACGAGAAACTTTTTCGATTGTTATTAAACAGTATAATTACAATATTGATGCATCACATCTTACCTATAATAGTAGCTGAGACCAAAGCCGTGTGAATTGGAGATTGCTCCCTTAGATGATTATTAAGTCTGTGTCTGTCTAAACTCGCGTCAACAGGGGGCTCTCTCTCTCTCTCTCCTTACCGCCGGACCAGATAAACACGGAAGTGAAACCCGGAAGTGAAACGCAGCTGCCTGCCTTCACCCGTTCGCGCTGCCTACCAACATAGCATAAACAATGTGAACGCCACGCATACTCTCGCGAACATCTCTCGTTATATTCTAACAGGTTTTTTGGAAGTTATTTTGTGGTTATGGCCGAAGTGGCTGCTGCAAACCGTTTCATTTCACTTCCTGATCTTCCCTGGCCACAGACAGACTAACACTGGCCGATTCACTCGGGCTTCAAGCGAGACTACTCTGCGATGGTCTCGTCTACTATTAGAGGTAAGATGTGATGCATTGATATTAAATTTATACTGTTTAATAACAATCGAAAAAGTTGCTCGTAGCTGCTTTAAATTGCACTCATTTATATTGATATGTAACACATTCCAAATATGCATACCATGACCCATAGGCCCTTTCCACAGCAACCGTTTTGAGGTGGTAAAGTAGGAAGTAAAACAGGTGTAACCAATAACATTGATGAGGGCTACTGGCACTGGGACACCTGAATGGAATAGAACCATCATTAATGGTATGGTTACACCTGCTTTACTTCCTGCTTTACCACCTCAAAATGGTTGTTGTTGTTGTTGTGTGTGTGTGTGTGTGTGTGTGTGTGTGTGTGTGTGTGGTTGTGTGTGTGTGTGTGTGCGTGTGTGTGTGCGTGTAAAACTGAATGATGACATCACAACAGTCTAATCCTAATGCTAATTTAAAATGAGATATTCTTCTAAATCTGTCTTCAAACTGCAAAAGAGAAAAAAGAAACGCCCAAAATATTTTCTACCTCCCCTGTTTCCAAGCTCCTCAGCCGCCACTGATATATATATATATATATCATATATATATATATATATATTGCCTGGCCTGCTGTTCAGTGAGTGGCCTGACTGCGGTCACAAACACACACAAGAAAAAGAAAAAAAAATCCCCTTCCCACAATGCACTGGGCTCGTGGCCTTCTAAGTCCACGCCCAGCCCGTAGGCTTGGCCGGTGACTTTATGGGCGCTTGGCTGTCGTAAAAAAAAACATTCTCCACACAAACTTGCTACTCAGCTTTACTTAGTTTGTTCATCTAATGATAATGGCAAGGGTTAAATGTGTAGTAGCTTGTGCATGGCGAAGAAGAGGAGAGAAGCAGAGGAAACGGGCAAAGCGCTTATTTCGCATTGTTTCCCAACAGATCCAGAGCGCTGTAAAACACCACTACGGCTAACGAGTCCCAAACAGGCCCATGGATTACAGCTAGCTTGGATCTGCAAATTTGCAGTCGCCATTTCAAAGAGGAGGGCTATGAACGTTCTTTTCTAGCACAGAG
This sequence comes from Poromitra crassiceps, assembly GCF_964638095.1. Lineage (NCBI taxonomy): Eukaryota > Metazoa > Chordata > Actinopteri > Beryciformes > Melamphaidae > Poromitra > Poromitra crassiceps. The sequence goes on from NC_139623.1 coordinate 118,614,907, forward strand.
ACGACTGAGGGAAGACTGCTTGCAATAAAAATCTACAGCTCTATGTCGATAGCTGCAATGTACATATTTTATTCATTTTGATTTCGTTTTAAAATGCTTGATTTTACCTGTCTTGTTTTCAAGGTTATGGATATACTTGAATTTTAACAAACTCGAAAAGGGCTTGATTTGAAAGATAATCTGGTGTAACCCTTACAAATATATTTCTGGCTAAATTCTCTGTATGTGACTTTGTAGGATTTGCAGGGGTGCAAATAGTCCCCTTTAGGTGATCGTCACCTTTTTCATCCCAAAATGTGAGGATTTCTGAGTGGTTTTATGTATGCCCTTGTCACCTTTTCACCATCCTCGCTGGCCAGCAGAATCGACTCCCTACCCACATTTTCACTTTCCAGGACTTGGCATATATCATCAATTTCAATTTGTGAATTATAAAGTTATATATATATATATATATTTTACATCACTTACCACAGCAAGTCAAGGATTTGAAATCATCAAATCAAATATGTTTTCATTCAGATGTGAATTCCATCCATAAGTAACACAGTGACAGAATGTAGGACTATTTTGGTCATGGGTTTCATACACTTTCTGTAATAAAACATCTAAAGCAAAAATCTTATCAGATGGGGGCTCTGGGACATAATCTTATCAAATGGGGGTCAGTGGTCTAATTTGGGTCAGTTTAGGGGTCCTTGACATGAAAGGTTTGAGAACCACTCTCTTAGAAAATGAAGTATTTTGGGGATTGTAACATGCAGTAGGAATTCTATTACAAATTGATTTGTGATTTCTACTGGCATAAATGAAGACATTTTATAGGTTGGTGTCAAAATCAACAGCTCTGCATCCCATGTGTTTATACTTTGTTTTTACAACAGTAAAAAGTTTGCGTTTCTTTGGTTAACACAGTAGTATTGATGCAGGTGCAGAATGAATAGATGCCAGCAATAACTGCTCAAATACCTCAAAGAATCTACTGCATCTAATGTAAATATCGACTTATTGGCTACAGCTTTTACAACCCCATACCGGCATGACTGTTTAAAGTGGCAAATAACCAAACTACAAGCAACATATATTTGAAATTTTAATACAAGTTCTGACAATATGTAAACACTATGCAAAATGAAAAACACTATGTCATGGATTGTTTGCTGAAAGCATCCAAGACGTAGCCTACAGAAAATTGAAAATGTATGCCTAGCTAATTCTAAGAGTTCAAATAGCTCTTCTATGTCATGGATTGTTTGCTGGAAGCCATGGTATTGTCCATCAGGTTAAAATTGAGAGCACCCAAGGCCATTTTTTCTAACACATTGCACTGGAACGCCTATTTCTTCGCAAAAGCACAAAATGCGCAAAAGCACAAAATGACACTTCCGGAGGGAGATGATAGGCTAGAGGCCCACGGACACGCCTGGGCCACACCTACACCTGCGTCTGTGCTTAGACCCCAGCGCAAAACTGGACAGTGGAGGCAGACGATAGCTTAAGACGCTGGGAAGATAGCAATAAGAGGCGCGCAAACGGCAGCGCAAACGATACCGCCGTATGACGATATAGGCCCTTAAACTGTCTATTTGTTCAATAAAGTTTATTAAACCTTCCTACTAGACTGTACTGTATCAATTTAGAGAATTTCAAAGTTAAAGTCTCACATTCATAGGTTGAAACTTGGGGTCCTGTGAAAACACATAATCCATCATTTCAAATGACTCATTTGTGTTAGTTCACGTTCGTGACACTAACCCAGAAGTCAAATGTAGGCTACGCACGACAGTAAGCATGACAGTTCATGGTTACTGTCGTGCGTAGTCACCCCCCAAAGGCCTATTCTGAGCGAGGAACATCCCTGATAGCTCCTTGTCTAACCACTCTGACAGGACAGAGCCATATAGACATCATGTTCAATGATCCTTCTCCACCATAATTAGGCCTGGGTATCATTTATTTATAGGATGTGCTTTACATAAGGCGGCTGTAGCCTAAAGGTCATGGTGCTGGAGCTGCTCAGTGCAGTAGTGGAGAGTCAGTGGTTTCTCCCTGGGGAGACTGAGTGCTGAGCTGCTGAAATGAGCATGCATGAGGAAAATTAAGATTAATTCCCCGGATAAATTGGGTGAGGTTGGCTGATTATAAAGGGACAACAGACTAACTCCTCTCTGTGAGAGAGAATATTCACCCTCCAGGCACAACGGCTATCAGTGGTATTTGGCTTAAAAGAAAATTGAAATTCTCTCTCTCTCGATCCCACTCTCTCTCATCCTCTCTCTCTTTTATGTTGTGAGCAGTCTATAATTACATGTTGTGAACAGTCTATAATTACATAATAGCATGTGACTGGAAAATTGCTTCCACCCAGAGTTCTTTATTGTGTGCAAAGCCATGTTTCTCTACCAATTATATTTTGCTATTCAAAGAAATGATTGAACAATAGCTGTATAGTTATTATGTTAAGTATTTTCTCTTATGTTTCATTAATTCATTTTCAGAGCTAATGTGTGTTATACTAAAATTGTGTGTGTGTATCCGCACGCGTCCGTCCGTGTGTTTGTGTGTGTGTGTGTGTGTGTGTGTGTTTGTGTGTGTGTGTGTGTGTTTGTGTGTGTGTGTGTGTGTGTGTGTGTGTGTGTGTGTGTGTGTGTGTGTGTGTGTGTGTGTGTGTGTGTGACACGTATGTGAACTTGAGCGTGCGTTGGTTTAATTTCCAAAGCAAACACTAATGCATGAAACGTGTTTTAATGGAGCTACATTGAGATCAGCTGAGGGTTGACTTCCTTTGAAATCTGTGTTATAATGGTTCTGATATATAGTATAGTATAGTGTAGTATAGTATAGTATAGTATAGTATAGTATAGTATAGTATAAAATGTATAGGATAGGATAGGATAGGATAGGATAGTATAGGATAGTTCATGAGGTAGAGCTGGTCGACCAAATCACTTTGGATAAAAGAGGTCGGTGGTTCGATCCCCAAATCCTCCTCGACGCATGTCGAAAGTGTCCTTGGGGAAGACACTGAACCCCATATTGCTGCCGATGGTGGCCGATGGTGAATGTACCTACTCATTGTAAAGTGCTTGGGATAAAGAAGCCAACATACTTTAGAATCTTGGTATACTTTGTATACTAGTACTGTATACATTGAGTTCATTTTCCAAGCATTTGTGTATTTAGGTCAGAGAATACAATATAAGTATTGATTAAGGATATTTGATCAGGTCCCATGAGCAGAAAAAAAACCTTCAGGGGGTTAAAATGGCATCTCAGGGAACCACTCTGGGGAATTGTTTTCTCAAGTACAGCCACTGTTACTGTAATGAAGTTTCACACAGGCCATGGTGCCATTTCCTGAACATAATCCAATCAGCTGACTGAATTAAGCTGTGGAAGTAAAGAAAGAGAGAGGTAGAGAGAGAGAGAGAGAGAGAGAGAGAGAAGAATGCAGTTAAATTACTGCTCGCTTGTATAGCACAAGTGTTTCATGGTTTGTGTCAGGGTGCTGGTCACATGGTTTGTATCTTGCGTCGCGGGGCTGGTCACAAGTTTTGTGTCTTGTGTCGCGGGGCTGGTCACATGGTTTGTGTCTTGTGTCAGGGTGCTGGTCACATGGTGTGTCTTGTGTCAGGGTGCTGGTCACATGGTTTGTCTTGTGTCACGGTGCTGGTCACATGGTGTGTCTTGTGTCAGGGTGCTGGTCACATGGTTTGTCTTGTGTCACGGTGCTGGTCACATGGTTTGTCTTGTGTCACGGTGCTGGTCACATGGTTTGTCTTGTGTCACGGTGCTGGTCACAAGGTTTGTGTCTTGTGTCGCGGGGCTGGTCACAAGGTTTGTGTCTTGTGTCAGGGTGCTGGTCACATGGTTTGCCTTGTGTCACGGTGCTGGTCACAAGGTTTGTGTCTTGTGTCAGGGTGCTGGTCACATGGTTTGCCTTGTGTCACGGTTCTGGTCACAAGGTTTGTGTCTTGTGTCAGGGTGCTGGTCACATGGTTTGTGTCTTGTGTCACGGTGCTGGTCACATGGTTTGTGTCTTGTGTCACGGTGCTGGTCACATGGTTTGTGTCTTGTGTCACGGTGCTGGTCACAGAGTGCAGAAAGGAGAAAAGGAGGAGCAGAGTAGAAAAGAACATGGCACCCATCAGATGCAGGAGTAATACCCATTATGCCATATGGTCAACCTGCAGTAAAGATCATGCATATCGGCCAGTCTGACAAACACAGAGCTTGCACATTTGTACGCATTCTCACTTGTTTCCTCTAAGTCATGGTGACAGGGTGGCATGGCTGTTAGAGAGACTGTCTCTTGATGGAAATGTCACAGGTTTGACACTCACAACAGCCCTGTGTCCTGTGAAGGTATCCTCCAGCAAGACACCCAGCAACACCTACTGTAGCTGTTCACTCATTAGAAACCACTTGGGATGAGACGTCAGCATATATCATGTCTCAATTGTGTGTTTATACTTCAATCATGACAGACCGGTCGGTAAGGTTTAACAAGAGACTTTATTTAGCAAATGGCATGCATGGCAAGTACTTTGGCGTATGACTCCATTGTAAGGTGGCGCTCCTCTTTAGGCGAGAGAAGGGCATCTGTATGGGCTAGGATAGAGAATCCCCCCCCCGTGGGGGATTCTTCAGGAGTCAAGACTCATTGGTGGTGGTGGACTGGGGAGGTGGGTGGGGTGAAATGAAAGCTTCAGAGGATAGTTTCAGGGGGAATGAACAGCCGTGATGCCAGCTGGTGCTATGATCTGCCAGAGTGGGGGGGGGGGGGGGGGGTGACGTAGAATCCTCACTAGATATACAAGGATGAACTGACGATGACTGATGTCATAACTGACATCATACTGGATGGGATGAACTGAGGACAACTGACGTCATGACTGGGCTTGACTGACGCCACGTGCTGATCAGGTAATGCGAATACGGCGGCCTTCCTGCTTGAAATTTGGTATGGAAACCTCACTTCCACTAACATTACCCTTTAATCCGCCTTAAAAGTGATGTATTTAATCATCTGCTTCATTGCTTGGGCATAAACATGTCAAAAAAATAATAATTATGCATTCTGCACACTGCAAAAACTGACAAACTTCTTAAGTCACTGTATCCATACTTTATTTATTAGGGGTCCAAGCACGAAGTGCGTGGATCCCTATATCTGTTCTGATTTTCTTTTTTTTTTTATTATTATTCTCCGGTAAAACTGTATGTACAGCAGAAACTGTAATGCTCAGCGTAGCCAGACTGGGCACATAGATAGTAAATATGCCTCACTACTCAGAAACAAAAAATGACCCATATCGGCCAGATGGTGGCGCTATAACAGTCCATTTCGCGTTATGATCCATATCTTCTGAATAGGGATGTCGAAAATCATCATTTTTCTTGACCGACAACCGACAGTCATTAGCCGACAAGTGTCGGTTAACCGAGAAGATTAAAATGCGCATTTTGACTGTCTGTGCCCTATTAAACCCTTACCACAACAAATGCTTGATTTTTTTTCATTAGAAAGCGTTTATTTTTTACATCTACAAGCAGAAGAAAACACATTAACAAAACGAAAAGACAAGTTGAATCCTCCAGCCATCTAAACAAAAACATTCCTCCGATAGGCTATACTGCTTTGAGCTGCACGCTTTGCATATTAAGGACACGTCAATTGACACGCAGCCGCCCCGTGAAGTACTGTTTGAGTGGACGACAGCCCAGGGGCTGCAAGGCGCACTGACAACGCGTGCATCACTACATCATCTTCTACTTTTAGCAATATATAATACCTGCTTTTGGTCTCACTCCTTCTCCCTCTGTCTTCACGCACGCAACGAGGGCTATGCTCTCTCTATCTTGCAGGGCTCCACATGTCAGTAGCTGCTTTCACACCGGCTTTGAAAGTGTCAATGAATGCAGTCTACAAACAATCCGTCTCTCGTTGTGAAACAATTCCTCCGAACTGCTCTGTGTTGGACAGTAAAGACTAACGTTAATTGTTACTTTTCAATCGTCAATTAGACGCATGTCTGCATTTTTGTAACACGGTAAAAAACTACTGTTTGATCGATCATTGAGTGCGAGCGTATGCATGCGTGTGCATGAATGAGCATGCAGAGAGGGAGGGAGAGAGAGTGAAACCGAATGAAGTGCAGTGCACGCTGAACGCTGTGAGATGAGCAAGGTGTCGGGTTTCAGGCCATGCGCTCCTGTCCTGACCAAACTGAAAACCCGTTTCAGCGGCTGGAACACAGAAGCAGCAGAGTGACTGGCTGGCTGTAGTCTGCACAGGGCTGAGTCTAGCACAGGGCAGGCAGGGCGACGCGTCAGGGGAGAAATGTATCGCACTTCTCCTGTCTGGTCAAAGCAGAGGGGGGCGGGGCTGTGGCGCATGTATGGAGCGGACAGAGAAGTCAGTGCTGCTTGACAATGCACACGGCTTTTCTCTCAAACATTTGGAAAAGCCTTTCTCTAAATTAATGTTGTTCTGGCAGGAGCTTTTAATTCCTATATCCTGCTGCTACAGTAACTACTTGTTAACATTGCTTACAGCGGAGGAGGAAAAAAAACACCATATTGGCAACACGTTGTATGCCAATTTAATATGCAAATTAACCGTTTGACCGACATGCTTAACCGACCAATGACGTTGTTGGCGGTTAACCGGTTAACGGTTAACCGTCGACATCCCTACTTCTGAACCGTGTCCTATACTCAAAATATCACTTCTCAGGGATTCCTTGGATACGCATCTATCCATCTAGGCCCCGCCCATTTGCGTGTGCCTAGATTTTCCGCCATTTTGAATTTGATCAAAAACCTACTTTTGCGAACTCCTCCTAGACCGTTTGGCCAAATCACACGGAAATTCTTCTGGGTCATCTATGGACTACCCCGACCTAAAGTTATTAAAGGATTTTGGATACGTGAAACCGTTTTGAAATTATAAATGTCTAAACTTTTGTGTATTTGCTTTTGTTCTTTTCCTGCCCTAAAAGTGTGTGGATCTCAGAAACCATACACCCCCCATCACCCAAACTTTCCACAAAGGTTCACGACATCACCCACTACTCAGAGTAAAAAAATTACACCAATCCACCAGATGGTGGCGCTATAACAGCCAATTTCACGTTTGTCGGTCCATAACTTCTGAACCGCGAGCTGTAGAATCAAAATTCCACATCTACTGGTTTCCCTGGAGCATCATGCATCTAACCTACTAGGCCACGCCCATTTCTGTGTGGTAGATTTTCTGCCATTTTGAATTTGATCAAAAACCTACTTTTGCGAGCTCCTCCTAGACCGTTTGGCCAAATCACACAAAACTTTTTCTGGGTCATCTATGGACTACCCCGACCTAAAGTTATTAAAGGATTTTGGATACGTGAAACCGTTTTGAAATGATAAATGTCTAAACTTGTGTGTATTTGCTTTTGTTCTTTTCCTGCCCTAAAAGTGTGTGGATCTCAGAAACCATACACCCACATCACCCACCTTTCCACATAGTTTCAAGACATCACCCACTACTCAGAGGAAAAAATTACACCAATCCACCAGATGGTGGCGCTATAACAGCCAACCACTACTACTACTGCTGCTGCTGCTACTACTACTACTACTATTCTTAGTACTTCTGCTGCTACTACTGCTACCACTCCCACTACTACCAACACTACTACTACTACTATTACTACTACTGCTAGTACTACTACTACTAGTACTGCTTGGAAACCGTCAGGTCACCGGATCTCAACCAAACTTTGTTTACTTGTGCACATACGAAGTCTGAATAAATGTGCACTATCTGACATATACCCCCCAAGTCACCGGAAGCTTGGACCCCGCATCGCCGCTTGCGGCTATATATATTTTTTTTATTCTTCTTCTCCGGTAAAACTGTATGTACAGCAGAAACTGTAAGGCTCAGCATAGCCAGACTGGGCACATAGATTGTAAATGTGCCTCACTACTCAGAAACAAAAAATGACCCATATCGGCCAGATGGTGGCGCTATAACAGACCATTTCGCGTTATGGTCCATATCTTCTGAACCGTGTGTCCTATACTCAAAATTTCACTTCTCAGGGATTCCTTGGATCAATACGCATCTATCCATATAGGCCCCGCCCATTTGCATGTGCCTAGATCTTCCGCCATTTTGAATTTGATCAAAAACCTACTTTTGCGAACTCCTCCTAGACCATTTGGCCAAATCACACGAAAACTTTTCTGGGTCATCTATGGACTACCCGACCTAAAGTTATTAAAGGATTTTGGACACTTGAAACCGTTTTGAAATGATAAATGTCTAAACTTTTGTGTATTTGCTTGTGTTCTTTTCCTGCCCTAAAAGTGTGTGGATCTCAGAAACGTTAAGCCCCCCATCACCCAAACTTTCCAGGTTCAAGACATCACCCACTACTCAGAGAAAAAAAATAACAACAATCCACCAGATGGTGGCGCTATAACAGCTAATTTCAAGTTTTTGGGTCCATAACTTCTGAACCACGAAACGTAGAATCAAAATTCCACATCTACTGGTTTCCCTCGAGCATCATGCATCCAAACTACTAGGCCACGCCCATTTCAGTCTGGTACATTTCCCGCCATTTTGAATTTGATCAAAAACCTACTTTTGCGAACTCCTCCATAGACCGTTCGGCCAAATCACAGAAAAAAAAATCTGGGTCATCTATCGACTACCCCGACCTAAAGTTATCAAAGGATTTTAGATACGTCAAACCGTTTTGAAATTGTAAATCTCTAAACTTTTAATGAAACCCCGATACTAAATTGCCCACAACTCATTAACCGGTCAATTACAACTACTGCTGCTACTACTGCTACCACTCCCACTACTACCAACACTACTACTACTACTATTACTACTACTGCTACTACTACTACTTGGAAACCGTCAGGTCACCAGATCTCAACAAAACTTTTGTTTACTTGTGCACATACTAAGTCTGAGTAAATGTGCACTATATTATCTGACATATACCCCCCAAGTCACCGGAAGCTTGGACCCCGCATCGCCGCTTGCGGCTATATTTTTATATATGTATTTTCTTGACTCCCTCTTTTTCCCTTTTTTTTTGCCAGGATCATGTTTCAGGACATTTACTTGGGGAAATGTTCTGACTCTTAGATGACGTTTCTGGTTTCTTCATTGTTTTATGATGATTTCTTGAAAGGAGTCATACTGGCATGTATCAAGTGACAATTATTGAAAGCAGCAGTGGCATTTATTGAAAGCATCTGCCAGCGCTGTGAGATAATTGTATATCATGATATAAGCTTGATAGGTCTGGAAACAAGTGGAAACACATTAAAATCTCTGGGCAACTTGTAATGTTTTGCAGTGTGGCAGTATTTGATTTCTATTTTACGCTCAACAATTTTCTGCTTACATCTGAGTATCACAAGCACAGATGCATCCAATTCAATATCCAGTCTCTCTCTTTCTCCTCCTCAGTCTCTCTCTCCTCCTCCTCAGTCTCTCTCTCCCTACAGAAAACCCTACAGTCGATGATACAAAACCGCAGCGCAAAATGGGCAAGACACTAAATTAATTGCAGAATAGGCTTTCCTAATGATGAACAAATGTCATCATATTCATATCATAATGTCACAGAACATTTGCTGATGCGGAAGTGTTTTTAAACTATTCCATATCAGAATAATTGTATTCACCAAGTATGATAAATGTGCTGTGGTGCAAAGACGCATGTCACATGATTTCATACTGTATCAGCCTGGTCTTGTGAAATGTTGTGAATGATGTCCTAATATAGGCTGCCTAATTTAGGCCGCATTAGCGCCACTGACCCTCATTTGATGAGATGTCTCTGAAATAATGCAGAAGTTTAACAAATCATCAATTTGCTGCACGGAGACCCCCTGGAACCCTCCCAAGGACCCCTGGTGGTCCCCGGACCCCACGTTGAGAACCGCTGACCTATACAACACAGTCAACTGACCCACAAGGACAATTGCAGTCTCTTGTACAATAAAATGGGGCGATGTGGACATATAACATAATGTACAATTCAAATCAGTCAAAACCATAGAGCAGTGGTTCCCCACCTTAGGGTTGCGACCCTAAGTGTCCTAAGCCTGGAATTCAAATAGGGTCAGCAGATTTTTTTATTTTATATATTTTTTACAATGCACAGATATGAGACCAACAACAGCTTAATGATAGCTTATCTGCTATCAAGGTATTTCATTCCACCACTATCCAGCAGTTAAAATCTACTGTACACTGTACAGGCTCAGTGACAGTTGTTTGATCAATTACCAGTATGAATCGCCACTGTTAACCTTCTGTGGCAGATGTTCATGTTGGAGCTCAGGGATTTCTATACATTTGAAAGCGCTGCAGATGGAATGCTGCTTAACTTAACCACTCTTTATAGCAGTGCTCGGAAATCTCCTTTCATTTTGATTCTATAGCCCCAAGCAGGGAGCCGCAAAATCAGGATGAAACGCCAATACCATAACCAATACCATAGCCGACTGTTTGGCTGCACGCTGTGTAGCTTGTGGTCCCCAGAGCTGCCGAGACACACGTGAACTGGATTCAACAGAAAACTCCATTTGGGAATATCAGACGTTTCGCAGAGCCATCAGTGTCGGTATCACAACGTACAGAAGCACCCAGTGGGTTTCAGCCGCAACAATCACAACTTCAAAGGCCCCTGCCCTCAGAGAGCCTGTGGAAAGCCATTTTCAGGCAAGCCTCAAGGTCACGTCTCTCAGAAAGCCTCTAACTGAAGAGACTGCTTTACAATGAACACTGGTGGAAACAAGACAGATCATGTGCTAGTTTTATCTTTGATGTTGCCTGCTGCTCTTTCTTTGACAGAAGCTCTCTACAGTATAGCAGCCAATCTTACAAAGCCCATCACGGACCACAATCCTTCACTGCCTTTGCTCCACGGCAGCCAATATATACTGTGTGTACACTATGCAAAATGGAATACGCCCACCCAGTACACCCAGCCAATAAGACTTCTAGGCCATCCAGGTACTAACAGATGTCTCATTTAATCCTTAAAGCAGGACTAAACCCCCAGGATTTCTGGCACGGCATGCTGCTTGATTTGAAAAAACCTATGGGAAAAACCAAGAAATGGACGTCTCCTCTTGTTTCACTATACTCTTTGGCTGTGGTAGGAAAAGGGAAAAAAATCGGAAAACGACGCCATGACAGTTTGCCCACTGCCTAAAAAAAGGTTATATGAGAGCTACAAAATCTTTATAAATATCAACAACTAGCAAACGCTGGTGGCCTGTGTGGTGTCCTGGGACACTCAGTGGAGGCCCAATAGGGCCAATCATTCAATTAAGCACTAATTCTCCACAGCTGCATAATCACCACACCAGGGGTGAAGGCATCATTAGGGTAGGTCTGGCTTGCTTGTCTCCATAGACAGAAGGAGACGCTCACCTGTCTGGTTGTACGTCGTGTCTCTCCCACACAAGGCACGACAGGGACTCTTGACTGCATTGCTCATTCCTGTAAACTGGTAGGCTATGCTCTGATAGCTGAGGTTTTAATGCTGTTATGTGTGGCTGTGTTTTAAATTTGCTCTCTGTGCCCACAGAAGGAAACTGGAGAGCTTGATGCCGGCTGTATATTTGGCTTTCACTCAGTGCTCTGACTGGTATGCCGTAATGGAAGTTGAAATTTACACTGTTGTGTGTGTGTGCTAATTTGTTTTAATTTTATCTATCTCTATGCCTGCAGAAAGTATAGGAGGACCGGGCAGAGACTTATCCATTTGGCCCATTCGTGGCATGTAACAAGTATGTGTTTTGGTTGTTTTTGGTTTATTTGATTTATTTTGTTATATATGCCATTCTAATGGTGTGTGTGTTTCTCTTCCAACCAGACGGACAGACATATCTCAGTGTGGGGCGATCAGCCACTGTTTCCTAGGGCTTTTATTGTTGGGTTGAATATTTCCATTGTTACAAAATACTCTGTGATTTCTACATGGTGATTAGACCATTGTTTGCACAACACCAGTGCTGTAGTTGTGACCTAAACATTGTCAACCTTTGTACTCCTTTTTGGTCGACCACTGACTCGCAGCTGGGCCGGGCCAGCGCGTCCTGACTCTGGGTGGGCTGTCGGGTGTCCGCCTCCACCTTCGTCGCAGCTGCCGGTGTGGGGCACTGGTGGGGGGAAGCTTTTCTTCATCCTTCCACGTGAGGTGGTATAGTGATACGTTTTAGTCTTAAGTGTGCACAGGGTTGGCGTGTAGTCTGTTGTTTGTAGTGGGACAACAGGGGAGTGCATGCTTCCCCTTTTTGTAGTGGTCTTTGCATGCTGGCTTGTAGTGCTGTTTTCCCTCCTTCTCTCCTTCTCACTAGGTGTTCCGGTCGGTGGGCTGCGACGGGGCGTGGGAGCGCGCTCAGGCACCCCGGGGGTTTTCGGGCGGAGACGGTAGAGGTGGTTGGCCAAACTGGATGGCTACAGGCAACTGTACTTTTAGGATAGGCACTTTTATTTAAACTTTGTAATAAAACTGATGATTGTTATAAAATACAAGTCCATGCCTCAGTGGTGATTCCATTTGAACAAACGGTCATTTATCCTCTTTGTCATTGGGTCGAGCTCCTTCCGCTCTTTAAACAGAAGGTGGCGTTGTCATACTGGAAATTCTTACCAGGTGCATTTACAAACTCTTAAAAGGTGCATGCTAAAGTGCGGGTTACCACATTTGGCGTAGTGTCGGCAGGATCACCATTTGAGGCATGTTTGTTTTGTTCAATCTTGTAATCAGTTTTGTGTAGCCTTGTAATAGGAAACAGTGGTTGATCCAGAAGACGTCGGACAAACTCCAGCATTGGGTGGCAAGACGACGGACCCTCAAAACTCCAAGTCATCTTCAGTCCACTGTGAATTAGTGTACAGTCTCCTGTTTCAAAGATGAGTCAACAGGAGATTGAAGCCCTTAGGGAGGAAGTCCGAAGGTTGAGGACAGAGAAGGAGCAACGGGAAGCTCAGAATCCTCCAGAAGCAGGGCAGAGCAGTACACAGAGTGGATCTGAGGTTGGAGAGAGGAGAGTGGTGGAGAGAGTCCTTTATGCCCCCAGAGAGAGACGATGCCCCATGTTTTCAGGCTCTGGTAAGCCCTCAGAGCCATCAGTACATCAGTGGATTGAAGAGGCCCGTGCCTGTATAGGAGCTGGTCATCGGTCCAGATCAGAACAAGCTTTATTTCTTTTTGATCACTTGGAGGGAATTGCACAAACTGAAATACGTTTTCTATCTCCACAAGAAAGGAATGACCCAGAGATTATATTTCAAACACTAGTGCAACATTATAGCCCACCTAGCTCAGTGGTAGAGCTAACAGAGAAGCTGTATGCACGGAGACAGAAAGAAGGTGAATCATTTACTCAGTTTACTCATGCCATTATGACAGCTATGGAGGAGATTCTTCGTATTGATCCATCTGCCGTCACTAGGTCTGAGCAGGTGGTTAGGGATTTGCTGGTGGAACATGCCCGTGACACAGTCATTCAACAAGAGCTTAAACGTATTGTAAGCCAAAATCCCACTATTTCCCTACGTGAGTTTAGAAAGGAAGCACTCACCTGGGTGGGCGGCCGAGAGAAGCTCTCTAGGCATTCACGCTCTGTATCAGCCGATTGTTCCGCTGCGATAGAAGTAGTTGACTGCAATGCTGTTAAAATGCCTAATAACCCTGCTAAGATGTCTAGTAACCCTGATCTTGCTAGTGTCATGGAACTTCTTTTGAAACAACAGGCTCAGATCGACATGCTATGTAAGCAGATGAACATTCCTCCTGCTGAATCTAACAAGCCCTACAGGTCCAACCTCCCATTTACGGATGATGGGGTCCCGATCTGCCTGCAATGTCATCATCCCGGCCACATGAAAAGGCAGTGCCGCCAAGGCCAACGTCCAAGGGCTGACAGTCTACCCCACGGAGATGCACGCAGGCCGGGTATGAATCCCCCTCTAACTGCCACACAGTCTTCTATCCTGGATAATGTCTTTTCTGATGCAGTTTGTCCAAAGGTAGTTGAGCAGCTAATTGGGAAATGCTCCATTAAGGAAGTTTTAATGGGAGGTGTACCTGTGTCTTGTGTAGTCGACACTGGCTCTATGGTAACAACCATCACAGAGTCTTTCTTTGAAAAACAGTTCAGGCCATGGGGTCCCCACAAGCTAAGGGAGTGTAGGTGGCTTAAGCTGAAAGCGGCTAACGGGTTGGGAATCCCCTATGTGGGGTATTTTGAGGTGGACATTGAGGTCATGGGGCGGGCGGTACCCAGGCGTGGAGTGCTCGTTATACGGGACCCACCAAACTTAAATCCTCCAGGGACAGACCCAGTGCCTGGATTATTGGGCATGAATGTCCTTGATAAATGTTTTGATGACTCACTCTGGCAGGCAGGAGGTGTTCCCTCCTTATCAAAAGCAGCATCTCTACTGGGGGTGACTCCCCAGTGTCATAGAGTAGAGGCCCACCCCGCTACCAGGGAGAGTAAAGTTCGTGTGGGTAGCAAGTCTGCAGTCTACATACCAGCAGGTAGCATGAAATTTATCTCTGTGATCAGCTCCCAGGATAGGTGCAAAGCACGTAGGACAGCTTTATTAGAGCCAGGTGGGTCCAACCTGGGCCATGGTCTAATATTGTCTCCATCCTTGGTGGTGATAGAGGGGGGGAGGGCAATGATCCCAGTGGTCAATGTGGGAACTACAGGGGCTACCCTCAGGCCCAGGCAGCTGTTGGGGAAGTTCCAGCTAGTAACCGGGGTGGAAAAAGGGGTGGAGTTCATAGAGGGGGAAGATGAACAAGAGCAGTGTGCCACCATATCTCTTCAGTCAGCTGGCCCCGACATGATAAATGAGGAGTTGTCAAATCTTCAGTGGCCACAATTAAGTGCAGAAGAGCAAAAGCATGCCCGAGACCTACTGCAGAAATACAGCCATGTTTTTGCACAGGGGGAGGGTGATGTTGGTTGCACAGATTTGATTGAACACGAAATTCATTTGCTAGACGAGGCCCCGGTTAGACAACGCTACAGGCGTCTTCCACCTTCCCAATATGAAGCCGTCAAGGAGCACATTAAACAACTGCTAAACAATCAGGTTATTCAAGAGAGTTGTAGCCCTTTCGCTTCCCCTATCGTGATTGTACGCAAGAAAGATGGAGAGATTCGGTTGTGTGTCGATTATAGGGGCCTGAATGCCAAAACGAGGAAGGATGCGTATCCCCTACCTCGTATCGAGGAGTCCCTTGATGCCCTGGGTGGGGCCCAGTGGTTTTCCACCATCGACCTGGCCAGTGGCTATAACCAGGTTCCTATGGCCAACAAGGACAAAGCTAAGACTGCATTCTGCACACCTTTTGGATTGTTTGAATTCAATCGTATGCCATTCGGCTTATGTAATGCCCCTGGAACCTTCCAGCGCTTGATGGAACGAATCTTTGGTGATCAAAGCTTCACATCTCTGCTACTGTATCTTGATGATGTCATTGTGTTCTCCAACTCTGTCCCACAACACCTACAGCGGTTGGAGATGGTCCTGCGGCGGCTGGAGCAGACAGGGCTGAAGGCTAAACTTAGCAAGTGCCACTTTTTCCAAGAAGAGGTAAAATACCTGGGTCACCTGGTGTCAAAGGAGGGGGTGTCAACGGACCCAGAAAAGGTATCCGCCGTGGCCAACTGGCAGCAACCTCGTAACCTCACCGAGGTACGGTCCTTTCTGGGTTTCACCAGTTATTACCGCAGATTCGTACAGGGGTTTGCAAAGCTGGCGACGCCGCTCCATCAGCTGGCTGCAACTCTGGCCAAGGCTCCCACTAGCCGCCGGACCCCTACCATCACCCCTGAGCACTGGACCACAGAGTGTGAGAAAAGTTTCACTCAGTTGAAATCAGGCCTGGTGAGTGCCCCTATACTCGCCTTCGCAGATTTCAAAAAGGATTTTGTTGTGGAGGTTGATGCGAGCCATCTGGGGTTGGGGGCGGTTTTGTCACAGGAGCATGATGGGAAGCTGAGGCCCATAGCGTTTGCCAGCCGAGCTCTCAGAAAGTCTGAGAAGAACATGGACAATTATAGCTCTATGAAGTTGGAGTTCTTAGCTTTAAAGTGGGCTCTCTCCGACAAATTCCGTGAATATCTATTGGGGCATAGATGTATCATTTATACTGATAATAACCCACTGAGTCATTTCCAGACCGCCAAGTTGGGGGCCGTAGAGCAAAGGTGGGCCGCCCAGCTGGCAGCGTTCGACTTTGAGGTACGTTACCGGCCTGGCCGAAATAACGGTAATGCTGATGCACTTTCTCGCCAATATACAGAGTCTAAGCCGGGGGAGTTGGAGAACATCCGGCCAGGGACCTCCGTGCCACTGGATCTGCAGTTGGCATCCCCCCATCCACAGCCCCTCCCAGTTAACACTGTGAGTGTACTACCCTCCAGGTCCCGCAGTGACTTGGGGACCCTGCAGCAGGCCGATCCAGCCATCAAGGCATTTCGACCATTTTGGCAGCGGGGGGCCAGGCCAAACCATGTGGAGAGGAACCGTCTGAGACCGGACGTGATTGACCTCATTCGTCAGTGGGACCGGATTCATGAACGAGATGGGCTTCTATACCGGCTGTCCCATGCCAGTGATGGGGGAGACGTGTACCAACTGCTGCTACCACAACAACTGAGGAAGGAGGTACTGGAGAGTTTGCATGATCAACATGGCCATCAAGGCATAAGACGCACTATGGAACTGATTCGGCAACGCTGTTACTGGCCTAGAATGGGGATAGATATCGAAGGCTACTGTAAGAACTGTGAACGATGCACGCTGGCCAAAGCAGAGAAACCTGCTGTAAAGACATACATGGGCACAGTGGTGGCCACACGGCCACTTGAGATTTTGGCCATTGACTTTACTGTTTTAGAGCCAGCTACTGATGGGAGGGAGAATGTCTTGGTTCTGACGGATGTTTTTTCAAAATATACCCAGGCCATACCAACTCGTGATCAAACTGCAAGGTCAGTAGCCAAGGTTCTCATCAACAACTGGTTCAATATATTTGGAATCCCCACAAGGATCCATTCGGATCAGGGGAGAAATTTCGAAAGTGCTCTCGTTGATCAGCTGTGCAAGATGTATGGAATTTTAAAATCCAGAACTACCGCCTACCATCCTCAGGGAAACGGCCAATGCGAGCGCTTCAATCGCACCCTACACGACCTTTTGCGCAGCCTACCACCAGAGAAGAAACGCCGCTGGCCGGAGTACCTGCCCCAGCTTGTGTGGGCGTACAACACAACTGCCCATCGCTCTACAGGTCAGTGCCCACATGTGCTCATGTTTGGTGTTCAACCCCAACTGCCGATAGATTTCCTCCTGGGAGCAGAAATGGGAGCTGGGCCGGAGCTGACTGTCGATGATTGGATACAGGAACATCAGGAGAGACTCCAAACTGCGCATGCTACAGCCCAAAGGAACTTGGAGAAAGCAGCGGACTACCGGAGGAAGGTACACAACGAACACATAAATGACACACCCCTGAGGATAGGACAGTATGTCTACCTTAAGAACCACAAAGTTCGGGGGAGGAACAAAATTCAAGATGTTTGGGCCCCGGAGCTGTATACAGTGGCAGAAGCCCCAAACATAGGGGGGGTGGTGTATGGAGTGATTCCTCACGAAGGGGGGGCAGTGCGAAGGGTCCATCGAACTGAAATACGATGTGCTACTCACCACCAATCTCCCCCTAGGCAAAGTCGTGAAAAGGCTACCCCAGACCCGGTGCCACAGACTCCACCACTGCCTGTCCCACCTCCCCAGTCCAACCACTGGGAAGGGCCCTTGACCTTGGTATGCCAGGAGGAACAACTATCAGATGGTACGTCATTGATGGACACCCCCGTGGAGCCGGGCGCAGCGCTGACTGACAACGCACCAGAGCACCATACACCACGTGCGACCGGGAGTCCAGCGGGAGCATTGGAGGAGGTGGACCCTGAAGATGTTGGCCCCCGCCGCACAACCAGAGCCACAGCAGGGAGGAATGAAAACCCTCATAATCTACCTAGATCGGCCATAGCAAGAACTGAAACGATAGGTGCGTCTGCCTCTTCGAATTTGCCTTCTGGCCCCGCCCCCTTTAGGCCCTGGTGTTGACTTAATCGTCGGGTGACGATTCAACTTGGGGGGGACGAATGTGGTGTCCTGGGACACTCAGTGGAGGCCCAATAGGGCCAATCATTCAATTAAGCACTAATTCTCCACAGCTGCATAATCACCACACCAGGGGTGAAGGCATCATTAGGGTAGGTCTGGCTTGCTTGTCTCCATAGACAGAAGGAGACGCTCACCTGTCTGGTTGTACGTCGTGTCTCTCCCACACAAGGCACGACAGGGACTCTTGACTGCATTGCTCATTCCTGTAAACTGGTAGGCTATGCTCTGATAGCTGAGGTTTTAATGCTGTTATGTGTGGCTGTGTTTTAAATTTGCTCTCTGTGCCCACAGAAGGAAACTGGAGAGCTTGATGCCGGCTGTATATTTGGCTTTCACTCAGTGCTCTGACTGGTATGCCGTAATGGAAGTTGAAATTTACACTGTTGTGTGTGTGTGCTAATTTGTTTTAATTTTATCTATCTCTATGCCTGCAGAAAGTATAGGAGGACCGGGCAGAGACTTATCCATTTGGCCCATTCGTGGCATGTAACAAGTATGTGTTTTGGTTGTTTTTGGTTTATTTGATTTATTTTGTTATATATGCCATTCTAATGGTGTGTGTGTTTCTCTTCCAACCAGACGGACAGACATATCTCAGTGTGGGGCGATCAGCCACTGTTTCCTAGGGCTTTTATTGTTGGGTTGAATATTTCCATTGTTACAAAATACTCTGTGATTTCTACATGGTGATTAGACCATTGTTTGCACAACACCAGTGCTGTAGTTGTGACCTAAACATTGTCAACCTTTGTACTCCTTTTTGGTCGACCACTGACTCGCAGCTGGGCCGGGCCAGCGCGTCCTGACTCTGGGTGGGCTGTCGGGTGTCCGCCTCCACCTTCGTCGCAGCTGCCGGTGTGGGGCACTGGTGGGGGGAAGCTTTTCTTCATCCTTCCACGTGAGGTGGTATAGTGATACGTTTTAGTCTTAAGTGTGCACAGGGTTGGCGTGTAGTCTGTTGTTTGTAGTGGGACAACAGGGGAGTGCATGCTTCCCCTTTTTGTAGTGGTCTTTGCATGCTGGCTTGTAGTGCTGTTTTCCCTCCTTCTCTCCTTCTCACTAGGTGTTCCGGTCGGTGGGCTGCGACGGGGCGTGGGAGCGCGCTCAGGCACCCCGGGGGTTTTCGGGCGGAGACGGTAGAGGTGGTTGGCCAAACTGGATGGCTACAGGCAACTGTACTTTTAGGATAGGCACTTTTATTTAAACTTTGTAATAAAACTGATGATTGTTATAAAATACAAGTCCATGCCTCAGTGGTGATTCCATTTGAACAAACGGTCATTTATCCTCTTTGTCATTGGGTCGAGCTCCTTCCGCTCTTTAAACAGAAGGTGGCGTTGTCATACTGGAAATTCTTACCAGGTGCATTTACAAACTCTTAAAAGGTGCATCCTAAAGTGCGGGTTACCACACCTGTATGGAAACGTATGGAAACAGCGTTGCTCAAAATGGTTGAAAGTTATATCAATCTGGTCATTCAGTGGCTAATAGAAACTGCCATTGACTCCCATGTAAGTATCATTAAAAGAGCCTGGTGACGCGAGCCTGGGGCCGCAGCACAGCACAATAGTCAGGACAAACCCCCCGCTCTCAACACGCTCTAATGTAATCACAATGGGAGATTTCTGCACGTTATTAACTCGTCCAACGTATCCTCTAGAACTCTATGCAGTCAGTTTTTAATTTTTGTTTCTCCCTTTTTCGTAATTCTTGTCAAGGTGTAGTACTGCTTTTTCCTTGTCTCGAGCGTGAGACCAGCGAAATCTCCCTGCTGTCACCCGTCCCCACATGCGGTGCCACCTGGCATGCAAAACTACTCTGTGCTCAGCCCCATAAGAGTAATGTTATAGGCAGGCACAATGACGATGAATAAAAACTTGTTACTGTAGTAAGTTGTTACCGTAGTTTTGCACCGTTGTCAGTCAGAAGCTGTAATTAATCGTCCTACCTGTCCGTCATGCAATGCTGGGGCAAGATGAAATCAATCCATTCCAGTCTGTCCAAACTTAATACCGATCTAATCTCAGTATGAGATACAGGCAAATATATTATAGTAGCCGATGTGTTTAGAGCAGCATTGTCATGTTGTCACGTCGTAGTATAGCGTTATATTTTACATGTTTGCTAAACTGCGATGAGATTTGTTAATGACGGTGGGGATGAAAGTCGCTGTGTGCGGGGAGGCTCACTTTGGTGCGGACTCGGAGCTGCTGCTGGGCCGCAGACAGTACAAACACACATTCTCACCCCTCCCTCCTCCTCTCTCTCTCTCGGCACAATCAAGTGGTTGAGTACTTCTCAATGTGGGGTCAGGGGACCACCCGTGGTCCTTGAGGGGATTCCAGGATTCTCTGTTATCTCTCAACCTAATGGAATTCTGGACAAAATCATATCTAGCCTACATAAAAAAACAGAGAGATCAAATCTCATCATATGGGGTCCATTGCCCCAATGTGAACTAAATTAGGGCTCCTTAGTATGAAAAAGGTTGGGAATGATTTACAGCAACACAATGCCATTTCCTTCCTTTTATTTCTATTTATGATTATAGTGGCTTTTAGTATTTATGTTACATCACCACATGGCCATCTTGGTAGGAAAATAACAGGCAATTGTAATCAATTAACAGGTGATTAACAGGTCAAGTGACACAAACAGCCAATGAGCTGTGTGTATTGTAGCGCCATTGGTAGGAAAATGCTTGTGACATCATGGGAATAGGCTTGGAGTTGTGAGGAGCAGGGAAAGGGTACAGGGGGAGTAGGGGAGTTACTATCTTGAAATCCCATAGTCTTTGGGGATAACGTGACGTCAGGTTGTACCACATTTTGTGTAGTTTTGGGGGGGGGGGCAGTGTTGAACCCATAGAGGTCACTGACACTTATGCAGCTGAAACTGATACAAATGGTACAATGGTAACAGTTTGGTCTCAAATGTGGACATTTTGACCAGAATTCTTCACAGACTACCCTCAAAGTCACATATATTGGTTAAGAGCTGAAAAAAAGTGTTTTGGGGGTTAGTCCTGCTTTAATAGAATGGAATTAAATTGCTACTTAAGATTAGGTGCTGCAACAAGTTTATAGAGCTCAACAGTCACGTGACTTTCCGTGACATCTCCAGCCCTGGAAGAGATAGAGTTCCATATTCTATTTTCTCCATAGACATTTGTCACATTTCGAAAAAATCCGTATATAACAAGTTTTAAGGCTGGAACCAAGCCGACCCGTGGCCTACTGAATCGTGAGTGACCATAAAACATTTCAGTTGGAGCAAAAACAAAAAATAACAAGCGGGCGGGGGGGGGGGGGGGGGGGAGATCTAATTTTCGATTACCCACCGCCAGCCCCCCCACTGACCCATGCTTGCATCCGATATTACTGCATTTCAGAGGCTGTATGGCTGGTTCACTTTTAAAGCTAAAGTGAAGATGGTCTCATATGAAGAAGACCTAAGGCATCAACAATGTCATTCTAGCTTGTGGATAAGGGGGGGTAAATAACACTCCAAATTAGGCTACATTCTGGCGAGGGGAAAACTGGCATGGGCATTTTCGAAGGGGGCTCTTGACATCTCGGCCCCTATCGTTGCATCGGCGCAGTTTCTAGGCCGAGCGGCAGGCGCAGATCAAAGCAGTGGGCGTGGAAAGGCGCACTTGATATCGTCGTGCTGGCGCTAGATGCAGCCCAAAGCATTACAACCACGCCTTTTAGGCGTAAAATTATGCACCGTCATGCTCATTGGATAAGTGCAATAAACGAATCGCACGCTTGCCTTTTTAGCTCCAATTCCAGTGATCCCGCAAAACCAGACGAAAGCCAAACGCTCTGCCCCCCCCCCTCCCTTCATCCAGCCTGTCTGTCTGCATTATAGGCTATTATTCCATATTATTATGCTTCTCAAACCAATCTAACTGCAGTTTCAATACTGCAAGCATGTAAATACGCTACACTATAGCAAGATCAAAGTGAAAATAATGTTCTATGCATCAGCTAGAAAAATATAGCCTATTAGATTGGTGAAAGTTTGTCCAGAAAGATATCATTTTCTCTCGCCTGCTGCAGGAAGGATGATGCACATAAATATACCCTACATTATGTCAAGTCATTGCATAAATGTGTTTTTATTGTAAAACTAAATGTGAAATAAGGCCAAGTTATTGGAGGGACATCACAATATAGCAGATGCCATTAGAAGCGCTTTCCGAAGCGCGTTCCGCTGTTACTTCTCTAAATCACGTTAACTCGACAAGGGGTATATATAGGCCCAGGAGGACATATATGTTTCACATAGGGTGGTGTTTTCATTTCGAGGTTTTATTTGGTCCAATATTGAAATGTTGACAATGGCAGGCTGTGTTACCATTACACATTAATTTAGAACTACCTTTTATATCTATTTTGGCTCATTTGGTGGCTATTTAGTAGCGAAATGAAGAAACACAATGCATGCTGGGAACTCAGAGAGAGAGAGAGAGAAGGGTGACAGAGAAGAAGCAGTGAAGGCACAGAATAGGCCTGCTTTACAAAAGCGCAAAGCGCTAAATGTAGGCCAGGTCCCAAGATATCACTAGGCTGGTATTTAGCGCCGACACGCCCACTTTGGGACTGCGCCACGCCCATTCGGCCTAAAGCGCATTTGGCAGCCTAAAGCCTATTGCTATCTTGCCGAAACAGGCGCAAGGCACGTTTTTTTGCGGTTAAGGCCCGTAATAGCGCCGATGGCCTGTGGGAGAATAGAGCCCCTCATCTCAAGATATAAATGAGAATGGGTCCCACGAGTCTCTCCTTTACAGATGTGCCCACTTTATGCTAATCCCATGCAGTAGTTTCACCTATTCTATATATTTCTGCATGGAGTGAGTCCCTATCATGGCAGGCAATAAAATAAAAAGTTAACACAGGCTTTTTTGCCCTTTTGAAATACGTTTCGGGGGCATTTTGGATAATTTCCAGGGCAATTTGATCAAATGTTGGGAAATGCATTGGTTCTTCTGTTGCCTGGCAGAACAATCAATTTCTCTTTCCCAAGCATATTATATCTAAAAGTTCATTAACACTCACAGTTAAAAATCCAAATTTTCTATCATCTCAACAACACTGTCTGGCATGTTATGTAATGTAATTGGCAAAGACTTTTCAAATAACATGTAGTCTCACAGTATAGGTATACATGTCCACTCCATCCTCCAACCCACAACAGTAGCTTTACAGTAGCTTTATTTAGGCCCTGGGCAGACTGGGAGAGGGTCAGCGACTGTTTCTATTCGTCTATCTATTTCCATCTGTTTCTAGTCGTGACTCGTGACCCAGCGGCTGGTTTCTGTGAGCTAGTGAACTAGCTGGCCAGCTAGCTTGCGCTGCCTGTCATTGAGGTAAATAACAGAGGAGTTGTGCACTATGTATGGATGCCTAGCTGGCCACTTTCGAGCCACGCTTTACAAATAAAGAGAGTAGAAAGAGTAACATTAAAATACAGAAGTTAACTTCTTTTTTACGGGGCATTTTATTTGTTTATTTGTTTTCACACACATAGAGATAAAAACACAGTACGTAAATACAATTTGTATTTACTTACTTACTTATGTATTTATTTTGTATTATACAAAATAAATACATGTGGGGGTGTGGTAGAAACCTATAGGCTTATATGAAACCACACCCGAAAGACATACAATATAAAATACAAACAGACAACAATCGACGTGCATCGTTTAAAAGCCCCCATCATCCCAATCCAAGGGCAATTTCAGATTTTTTTTACGGGCAATTTGCCCCTGCTAATTTCCTACCCTGGTCCCTAAACAGTCTTGTAATTACATGGATTGGGTATGATTGGAAAGTTGAGACTCTCGTGTGGTCAGAGTGGTGGACTCAGTTGGTGCTCGCTGCTCCCTGCCAGCCTGTGGCAAGTGGCACATAAACTATGTCGTTTTGAGAGTCCCTGGAAATAGTATTCTGTCGTTTCGGTATGAGGACGCATTACATAAAGGGCTCTATCGTTGCAGCGGCGCAGTTTCTAGGCCGAGCGCCAGCCGCAGCGCAAAGCAGTGGGCGTGGAAAGGCGCACTTGATATCTTGGTATCGGCGCTAAACTCAGCCTCAACCATTATAACCACGCCTTTTAACACATTCACTGCCAGCCTTTTTTTTTTTACTGTAGGTAGCTTTTGCCAGAGGGTTTTTTTGAGGATTCTGGCTCATTTTACAAGAGCCAAGGATAATTTTCTGCTTGGAGTTTGTCAACACAAAGTTCACAAAAGTACTAATAGAATGTGTGCTTTCTCTGTCTAAAAGAGTTAGTTTGTAGAGTTAGTAGTTATGTAGATATTAGCCGTTGAGTACAGCATGGTTTCAGCGTCTGAGACAAAAAGCTGAGATAATCGCAGTTTTGTGAAATTCAATATCAAACAGTCACTTTAACCATTTATTTTTGGCATCAGTGAGACATCAGACATAAACAATATAGTTCTGAACAGTAATTTCCTCCATAGCAGCACCCGCACCCCCTCTCCTTACAACTCCTCCCTCCGTGGGCGTGTCTCCGTGTTTGTCAGTCACAAGCCAGAGTCTCTCCTGCCTGTCTGAGCAGTGAGCAGCAGCCTCTCTCTGGCGGTCCCTCGTCGGCGAGCATGGATGTGGCTTAATCCGTTCTTGGATTTTCGGTTGAGAGCTTTGACGAAGCCTTGTGTGACTCTAGGCTTATGCTGCGCGCTTCAAAGTGTGCTTTCCACCCAGTCCACCTGTGGAAGCCCCCGGCGCACGGGTGCGCCCGTGTGAAAGGTTTTCGCCTACAGTATGAGAATGAGGCTCGTTCGCTTCTGGGTCCTCGGTTGAGCTCAGCTGGAATGCGTGCGTTTCTGGCCAAACAACACTCAATAGTCTGAGCACCGTCGCCACTCAGTGGGTCGGCGGAATGGATTGCACACGCCCGGCGGCTCTAACAGTATAATAGAAGATGCAAAAGGGCCAGATCAAGGATCCACCGTCAAAAAAAAAAAAACGATTTTTTTGACGTATCCATACGTCGCTGGCAGTTAACGGTTGGATTCTGCTTGACGTATGGATACGTCGCTGGCAGTTAACGTGTTAAGCGTAAAATTATGCATTGTCCGCTCATTGGAGAATTGCAGGGAAGAGACACACGCTTGCCTTTTAAGCTCCAATTCCTGGACAAATCCGGTAAAACCAGACAAAGCCAAGGGCTCCGCCGCCCCCCCCTCCCTTCATCCGGTCTGTCTATCTCCATATATAGGCTATTATTCCATATTATTATGCTTCTCAAACCAATCTAACTGCAGTTAAAATACTGCAAGCATGTAAATACGCTACACTATAGCAAGACCAAAGTGAAAATAATGTTCTAAACGCATCGGATAGAAAAAAATATAGCCTATGGCTGGATGTCATGAGATTAGATGAAAGTTTGGGCAGAATGATATCGTTTTATCTCTTCTCCCCCACTGCATGATGCAACATCCTCTGAATGACACCTATCACTTTTACTGGATCTGATTACTTTATTCTATTTTATTTACTGGATTTTATTATTGAGTAATTGTATTTTATTTGGCCTATATATGCTCCCCCCACCCCCTGCCCACAGGCTCTGACAAATATGTT